>NC_090754.1:90115532-90120532 GCF_036898095.1 Palaemon carinicauda
TATATATATATATGCATACATGTATTGTCACAAATTTTACGAGAAAAATCAGATCTATCCCACATACAAATGGAATCACAAATGAATAAAGTTTATAAACAGAATTTTATATCCAACAACCATCAATAAAACTCCAAACTGCTCGTTAACTCTGCCATTTCCCTCAAGGAAACATCAAAATCTTATTAATGCGATCGCCAATAGTCCATTCTTACTACAACACGATTTTATCTTTATGCCAGAGGTTGTAAAGCTGAAAATACATTCCGAATTGTCATTGTATTTCGATTCATGAATTGCTATATGAACAAAAAGTTGAACAACATATGTATGTTAACCACATACCACATTATGTGTTGAGACTACCACATAACACAATCAAACTCATTACATACTTTGCTAATTCAACTACATTCTACATTGTGTTTTTTCACGAGCAATATGATTTTACTGTATCACTTATTCAACATAACGTTATTACTGTATTGCACATCCATTGCACCTAAATAATCATATTTTAACCTCATTTAACGAGATTACCAAGATTACCACACACCGTACTAAAACCTCGAGATTACCACATCCGTCAAGACTCAGGGATTACAGAGATTTTGTTCGTTATGCTAAGATTCATGGACTATCGAGATTACCCTACACCGTATTTAGAGAGAAATATTACAGAGATTAGACAACGCCATATCAAGATTCAGAGATAACTGAGTTTACTTCTAGCAATATTAAGACTTCTTGATTATCTAAATTACCCAACGCCACATTTAGATTATCCCACTCCGTATGAAGGCTGAAATTACCTAACCCAATATTAAGACAGAGATCACCACACACCGGATCAAGACTCAAGATTACCGAGATTACCATGCCATATCAAGACCCTGAGATTACTAATATATATTCATTGCACTGAGTTTGCAATACACTTATTTTCACTGAACCTGGATTATCAACCAGTTTGATCTGTTGATAAAGTTGGCTTTGTACCGCATTATTATTATTATTATTATTATTATTATTATTATTATTATTATTATTATTATTATTATTATTATTATTATTATTATTATTAGCTAAGCAACAACCTGGTTGGGAAAGCAAGATGCTGTAAGATCAAGTGCTCTAACAGGGAAAAATAGCCCAGTGCGGAATGGAAATAAAGAAATAAATGAACGATATAGGAAGTAATGAACAATTGAAATGAAATATTTTTAAAACATTAAGATCATTAAAATAGATATTTCATAAACAACAAAAAGACTTATGTTAGCATCTTCAACACAAACAAAGTTGCTGCAAGTTTGAACTTTTGAAGTTCTAGTGAATCAACTACCCGATTAGGAAGATCATTCCATAACTTAGTCACAGCTGGAATAAAGCTTCTAGAGTACTGTGTAGTATAGAGCCTCATGATGGAAAAGGCCTGACTATTAGAATCAACTGCATGACTAGTATTATGAACTGGATTGAACTTTCTGGGAAGATCTGAAGTGCAAAGGATGGACAGAATCATAAAAGTCTTATGCAACATGCAAACATAATTAACTGAACAATGGTGCCAGAGATTAATATCTAGATCAGGAATAAGAAATTTATTAGACAGTAAGTTCCTGTCCAATAAATGAAGATGAGAATCAGTAGCTGAAGACCAGAATGAAGAACAATACTTGAAACAGGGTAGAATGAAAGAATTAAAAAACTTTTTCATAAAAGATTGATCGCCAAAAATTTTAAAAGACTTTCTCAATAAGGCAATTGTTTGTGTAATTGAAGAAGATACGGACCTACTGTGTTTTTTAAAAGTAAATTTGCTCTCGAGAATCACATCTAAAATTTTAAAAAGTCATACAAGGTTAAAGAAACATTATCAATGATAAAAGCCAGATGTTGAGGAGCCACTGTCCTTGACCTACTTACAATCATACTTTGAGGTTTGTTAGGATTGAATTTCATTCCCCATAATTTGCACCATGCGCTAATTTTAGCTACATCTCTATTAAGGGATTCAGCAACCTCAGATCTACATTCAGGGGATGGAATTGATGCAAAGAGAGTAGCATTATCTGCATATGCAACAAGCTTGTACACCAACGTTTTTGCCTTATTTTATGTCTTGCTCTTCCCCGCACTGATAACAAAGCCTATTTAAGCATGCTTTCGCGTGTATTCGGGTATGTTTTAATCTTTTTGACATTCTTGGTCGGAACTGATTGTAAATAAACTCGATATGAATAAAGGTTGTTACTTGTATTCACCTCGCCCCAGTTAGCAACAACCTTGCACAGCCTTAAACCAGAAAGAGCTACTGGCCTCGTAACAGCTATCTTGAAAGAAGAAAAAATGGGTGTGAGGGCTGCAGTCTCACCACAGCAGCTCTGTACCCATCTGTTTCACACTCTTCTCCAAAGAGTATCTCCTTATATAATGAAGAGCTACGTATCTGGCAATATATATATATATATATATATATATATATATATATATATATATATATATATACATATATATATATATATATATATATATATGTATATATATACATATATATATATATATATATATATATATATATATATATATATATATATATATCCGGTCACGCTCAGTGGCCCTAAACATATGACTACTCGGTCTATCACCGTCTCTCGGGAGGGGGAGAGGGCGTAGTCATGCCCTGGTGAGAAGGGGTAGCCATTGAGGTACACTGGACAACCACAATCTCCCTCAAATTGTGTGCGTGTGTGTGTGTATATCTATCGAAATATTTACCCGTCATTTTTGACGGGTTGGGTACACTAGTAATGGTATATTGTAAACTAGATATAATGATCTTTATAAATTGTAATTGCGACTTCAATATAGACTTACATAAAACCTCATTATAGTAAAATTAATATCTTCATTACAGAAGAAAACTAATTCATGTATTTATTCTTTATCCAAGGATAAATGTCCGTAGATGATTGAAATATTTGCACAATATTTCAAACAATGACCAAAATCTTTAATAAGCTCGGTTACATATTGCCTGATTCATATAATAAAATTCATTTGAAATAATCTACACTATATAATAAAGAGCAAGAGTCTGAATATATATATGTATATGTATATATATATATATATATATATATATATGTATATATATATATATATATGTATGTATATATATATATGTATATATATATATATATATGTATATATATACATATATATATATATATATATATATATATATATTCCTGTCACATTAAACGGGAAACACTCTTTAACGACAATTTCCCACAATTTGCCCAAACTAGCATCTTATAGTTAGGAAAGGGTGATTTGGGAAGGGTTGAATCAGTATGTGTGCATGTGTGTGCATATCTGGCTCAATATTTAGCTATATTCTTGACGGGTCGTGTACACTAGTAGACATAAATTGTATTGAAAATAAATTTCTGTCACCCAAGAGTGCTTGAAAAAAAAAATATCATTTCAACAAGATAGCTCGAACCCTTTTCTTGTGGATGGCAAGCACGCAGGATATTGGCTGCCTTTGCCTTCGGAGTGTTTTTGACTCTTATAATCAACATTTTTCTTTGGACGGCTGAGTAACGACAGGGTATTTCCTTCCCAAAAGACTTCTCTCACGTTTTTCCTGTCCGTTCGGGACGCCATTGAAAATTGACGGGGAAAGACGACTCAAAGACATAGTGACTTAAAAGAGCTATTTTTCAGGGCGAAATAACGAGGCAACTTCGCAGGGAATTATGAGAGGAAGACTTTTTTTTAATGGTCTACTTTAACTTACATATGGTTTAGAATCTTCGAAATTTGAAATTTTTATTTACTTATCTTCTTAGTATATTAATATGAGGTTGGTTCTTAAAGTAATTTATTCTCGCGAACGAAGTGAGTGACCTTATAAGAAATGCCATATTTTTTTGAAGATATCTCACCCAACCCGTAGCTCAGGCATTCCCTAACCATAGATTTCGGAACGGGGGTGGGGGAGGAGTTGATACTTTCAACGGCGAGGTCAAAAACTCCTATACCAAAAATATACTGAAAAGAAATTTGAAGGGATTATTTATATTTATATAAGGTTTGTTTTAGCCAATTTTTATGTTCACACTTGCTATAGGTATGCCTGGCTATCAATTTTGTTCGTTAGTGATGACGTTTAGCTAAAAAAAATCATTGAGGAGGAGCAAACTACTCAAAGAGTTTTACAGATATTCCAATAATATTCACAGGGTTGTATGGGTGTTATTTGAACTACATACATATCAATTTTTGCATTGATACTTACTTTAGATAAATCACAGTAGCCATTTTTCGATATCCACGGGAGGCCGATTTTCAGACTTCGTAAATTACTCGTAGAATACTTCACATATTTCAATGATATTTTCAGGGATTTATGGAATGGATATTTACTTTGTCCATACCAATTTTCATGTTGATATCTGCTATAGCAAATCCACAGCAAACGTTTATTTCGGTATGGGTTGAAAGGTTATTTTTGGCGGTGGAGTAAATTGTTCCTAAAATAATTCACATATCCAAATGAAAATTACAGGGATTGATGTGAAACAGTTTCTCTGTTCCCGCCAAATTTCATGGTAATATCTACAATTGAAAAGATACAGCCATCAGATAGCCTCCTTGAAAATGCTGTTAAATGTAGCAGCATTACAATGAACTGTGTGATAGTGAGTGACATCAACGAGGGGCAATGCCGATCTCATAAACAATATCCGTCCCGAGTTGCACCTACTAGTCTAATTTCTACTATTACTTACTCTTATGATCGACTGTGTTCAAAGTAATAAAATAAAAAATATTAAAGTCGTAACGTTAACTTATATATTATTTAGAATTTTCTAAGCGTTATACTTTATTTGGTTATATTAATATTATTGTAATAGATAACGTATCGCTTTAATCTATTTAATTTTCAATATTACTATAGATGATAACAAAGGCAATTGTTATAATAG
>NC_090754.1:90132210-90139710 GCF_036898095.1 Palaemon carinicauda
GTCCAGAAAATTCACTAGATTGAGAGAGAGAGAGAGAGAGAGAGAGAGAGAGAGAGAGAGAGAGAGAAGTACATCCAGCTGGATAAAAGACATTCCTAGAAGGACGATTTTTAAGGAGACCAGTAAAATCACTAGATTAACAGAGGGGGAGAGAGAGAGAGAGAGAGAGAGAGAGAGAGAGAGCGAGGTGTTATATAAGACAGACAAGCTTACAGAGAGAGAGAGAGAGAGAGAGAGAGAGTTTTATAACATAGTCCATAACATTTATATGAATAAAACGTGGAGTATCTTTATTCTCTCCTTTCTTGGTGGCTTCCGCACGTCAGTTCCTCTTCCGCTTTGGGTGTTCCGCTTCGTGCGAGGCTCCTTGCATCCTCGCTTCCGTAATAATCCAATTAAAAGCTAACCTAGGGACAGCCGAGTTCCTGGGATTGTTGACCCGAGAGAGAGAGAGAGAGAGAGAGAGAGAGAGAGATAGGAGTACTTCCAAATAAATAAGAGACTTTCCTCTACAGAGAATTTTCAAGGAGTCCAGAAAAATCACTAGATTAACAGAGAGAGAGAGAGAGAGAGAGAGAGAGAGAGAGAGAGAAGTGCATCCAGATAAATAAGAGGCAATCCTCTACAGAGAATTTTCAAGGAGTCCAGAAAAATCACTAGATTGAGAGAGAGAGAGAGAGAGAGAGAGAGAGAGAGAGAGAGCGAGCGAGGTGTTATATAAGACAGACAAGCTTACAGAGAGAGAGAGAGAGAGAGAGAGAGAGAGAGAGAGAGTTTTATAACATAGTCCATAACATTTATATGAATAAAACGTGGAGTATCTTTATTCTCTCCTTTCTTGGTGGCTTCCGCACGTCAGTTCCTCTTCCGCTTTGGGTGTTCCGGTTCGTGCGAGGCTCCTTGCATCCTCGCTTCCGTAATAATCCAATTAAAAGCTAACCTAGGGACAGCCGAGTTCCTGGGATTGTTGACCACAGAGAGAGAGAAGTACATCCAGCTGGATAGAAGACATGCCTATAGGGACGTATTTTAAGGAGACCAGAAAAATCACTAGATTAATAGAAAAATCGTTAAAATAAGGTTTTATATCAAAATGCTTCCATGGGTAGATAGATAACTAATGGTGGATCTTTCACTTTTGCCTTTATTATTATTATTATTATTATTATTATTATTATTATTATTATTATTATTATTATTGATACATCTCGGCATACTACTTCTGCTAAGGAGGTTGTAAAATCAAGTTGGTTATTTATTTATTTATATATTCATGTATTATTATTATTATTATTGTTATTATTATTATTATTATTATTATTATTATTATTATTATTATTATTATTATTATCATTGTTATTATTATTACTTGCTAAGCTGCAACCCTAGATGGAAATAGCATTATTTTATCATTCTACTAATATTCCATACATTAAGGCATTAAATTCTATAGCCTGTAGATTCCACTGCCACAACCGAACAAGAGAATATAAGTTGTATGTTGTAAGTTATAAGCTATAAGATACTGCTTTTCAATATTTTTTTAATTTTTTTTCTTATTTTCCTGTTTTCTCTGTTGGAGCCCTTTTCTGAACACGGCCTATTATAACAATTGCCTTTGTTACCATCTATATTAATAAAATTAAATAGATTAATCTAATAACCAATCTATTACAATGATATTAATATATTAAGATAACTAAATAAAAATATAGAATTTAGAAAATTCTAAATAATATATATGGTAACGTCTCGACTTTAATATTTTTTATTTTCTTACTTTGAACACAGTCGTCATAAGAATTAGTAATATTAGAAATTAGACTAGTAGGTGCGACTCGGGATGGATATTGTTTATGAGATCGGCATTGCCCCTCGTTGATGTCACTCACTATCACACAGTTCACTGTAGTGCTGCTACATTTAACAGTATTTTCAAGAAGGCTACCTGATGGCTGTATCTTTTCAATTGTAGATATTAGCATGAAATTTGGCGGGAACAGAGAAACTATGTTTCACATCAATCCCTGAAATTTTCATTTGGATATGTGAATTATTTTAGGAACAATTTACTCCACCGCCAAAAATGACCGGTCAACCCATACCGAAATAAACGTTTGATGTGGCTTTTCTATAGCAGATATCAACATGAAAATTGGTATGGCCAAAGTAAATATCCATTCCATAAATCCCTGAAAATTTCATTGGAATATGTGAAGTATTCTACGAGTACTTTACGAAGCCTCTGAAAATCCGCCTCCCGTGGATATCGAAAAATGGCTACTGTGATTTATCTATGGCAAGTATCAATACAAAAATTGATATGAATGTAGTTCAAATAACACCCATCAAACCCTGTGAATATCATTTGAATATCTGTAAAACTCTTGGAGTAATTTGCTCCTCCCCAATGCTTTTTTTAGCTAAAAGTCATCACTAACGAACAAAATTGACAGCCAGGCATACCTATAGCAGGTGTGAACATGAAAATTGGCAAAAACAAAGCTTATATAAATATAAATAATCCCTTCAAATTTTTTTTCAATATATTTTTGGTATAGGAGTTATTGACCCCGCCGCTGAAGATATCAATTCCTCCCCCACCCCCGCTTCGAAATCTATGGATAGGGAATGCCTGGGCTACGGGTTGGGTGAGATATCTTCAAAAAAGAATTTGGCATTTCATATAAGGTCACTCACTTCGTTTGCTACAATAAATTAGTTCAAGAACCAACCTCATATTAATATACTAAGAAGATAAGTAAATAAAAATTTCAAATTTCGAAGAGTCTAAACCATATGTAAGTTAAAGTAGGCCATTAAAAAAAGTCTTCCTCTCATAATTCCCTGCGAAGTTGCCTCGTTATTTCGCCATATTAAACCCATGAAAAATAGCTCTTTTAAGCCACTGTGACATTGAGTCGTCTTTCCCCGTCAATTTTCAATGGCGTCCCGAACGGACAGGAAAAACGTGAGAGAAGTCTTTTGGGAAGGAAATACCCTGTCGTTACTCAAACGTCCAAAGAAAAATGTTGATTATAAGAGTCAAAAACACTCCGAAGGCAAAGGCAGCCAATATCCTGCGTGCTTGCCGTCCACAAGAAAAGGTACGAGCTATCTTGTTAAGATGATAATTTTTTTTCAAACACCCTGGGGGGATAAAAATTTATTCTCAATACAATTCATTTCCGTAATAGTGTACGCGACCAGTCAAGAATGTTGCTAAATATTTAAATAGATACACACACCCGCACACATACTGATTCAATCCTTTCCAAACCACCTATTCCTAACTACAAGAGGCTAATTCGGCCAAATGGTGGGAGATTGTCGTTTAAAGTGTTGGCTAATTAATGTGACAGAAATATAATATATATATATATATATATATATACATATATATATATATATATATATAGATATATATATATATATATATATATCCAGACACTTGTTCTTTGTTATATAGGGGAGATTATTTCAAGTGAATATTATTACATGAATCAGGCAATATGTAACCGAAATTATTAGGGATTTGGGCAATGTTTGAAATATTGTGCAAATATTTTAATCATCTACGGACATTTAGCCTTGGATAAAGAATAAATACATGAATTAGTTTTTTCTGTAATGAAGATATTAATTTTACTATAATGAAGTTTTATGTAATTCTGTATTGAAGTCACAATTACAATTTATAAAGATCATTATATTTAGTTTACAATATACCATTACTAGTGTACCCAACCCGTCCAAAATGACGGCTTAATATTTTGATAAATATACACAAACGCGCACAATTTGTGGGAGACTGTTGTTTCCCAGTGTAACTCACGGGGTACCCCTTCTCACCAGGGTATGACTACTCCCTCTTCCCCATCCGAGGGACTGTGAGGAACCGAGTAGTAACCTTTGTTCATATTGAGTTTATATACAAGCAGGTCCGACCAAGAATGTCACCAAAAATCAAACACGAATACATGCGGGGGCAAGCTTAAACAGGTTCTGTTAGTGCGGCGAAGAGCAAGAGATAAAAAAGGCAAAAACGTCACAGTGTAAAAGCGTGAATGAAACACGTGCGGTACAAAGTCAACTTAATCTACAGGTCAAACTGGTTGATAATATAGGTTCAGTGAAAATAAGTATATTGCAAATTCGTTGCAATGAAAATATAGTAATAATCTCAGGGTATTGATACGGCATGGTAATCTCTGTAATCCTAAAGTCTTGATACGGTGTGTGGTAATCTCTGTCTTAGTATTGCGTGGGGAGTAATTTCAGCCTTCATGCGTAGTGGGGTAATCTAAATGTGGCGTTGGGTAATCTAGATAATCAATAAATCTTAATAATGCCAGGAGTAAACTGAGTAATCTCTGAATCTTGATATGGTGATGTGTAATCTCTGTAATATTTCTCTCTAAATACGGTGTAGGGTAATCTCGATAGTCCATGAATCTTAGCATAACGAGAAAATCTCTGTAATCCCTGAGTCTTGACGGATGTTGTAATCTTGAGGTTTTAATACAGTGTGTGGTAATCTTGGTAATCTCGTTAAATGAGGTTAAAATGTGATTATTTAGGTGCAATGGATGTGCAATACAGTAATATCGTTATGTTGAATAAGTGATGCTGTAAAATTATATTGCTCGTGAAAAATGCAATGTAGAATGTAGTTGAATTAGCAAAGTATGTAATGAGTTTTGTGTTATGTCGTAGTCTCAACACATAATGTGGTATGTGGTTAACATACATCTGTTGTTCAACTTGTTGTTCATATAACAATTCATGAATCGAAATACAATGACAATTCGGAATGTTGTAATTTCAGCTTTACAACCTCTGGCATAAAGATAAAAATCGTGTTGTAGTAAGAATGGACTATTGGCGATCGCATCAATAGGATTTTTATGTTTCCTTTAGGGAAATGACAGAGTTAACGAGTAGTTTGGAGTTTTATTGATGGTTGTTGGATATAAAATTCTGTTTATAAACTTTATTCATTTGTAATTCAATTTGTATCTGGGATAGATCTGAATTTTATCGTAAAATTTGTGACAGTACATGTATGCTTATATATATATATATATATATATATATGTGTATATATATATATATATATATATTTATATATACAGTGGAACATCTACATCCGAACGTATCTACATCCGAATTTTCCAACATCCGAAGTAAAATTCGACCAAAATTTTTGACTCTACACCTGAATTTTATTTCGACACACGAAGTAAGCAATTTTCGTCGTACCGGTTGTATCAGAATTTTTCGACACGCGAAGTACAATTCGAACACGTTCCTACTCTACACCCGAATTTTTTTTTCGACACCCGAAGTAAACAATACTCGTACTCGTAGTTGGTACTCAGAGCGCCGGATGTGTTTTTTATTCCCGCCGATAGAAGGCAGCACTTCTACCTCGGAGGGGACCCTCAATTAGGGTGGCTTGGGTCAGTCCTCTGTTCTTGTCGGCTTCTTGCGGTTGTGCCCTGTGCGTTCTGCTGTTATTGTACTGTTTTAATCGTGATTTTTTACGTGCATCCTTTTACGGTAATTTACGTAAAGTATGGGTCCTAAAAGGCTTAGTTTTGCAAGTGGTAGTGGTAGTGGTGAGAAAAGGAAGAAGGAAATGCTTTCTTTAGACGTAAAGCAGGAAATTATTTAAAAACATGAGCGTGGCATCTGCGTGAGTGAACTTGCTAAACAATATGGCCGTAATATGTCAACGATCTCGACAATCCTGAAACAGAAGGAAGCTATTAAAGCAGTGAAACCTTCTAAGGGGATCACCATTATTTCAAAACGCCGTAGCCCTATCATAGAAGAGATGGAACGACTTCTGCTAATCTGGATCAAGGACAGAGAGATTGTTGGCGACAACATCACTGAAACCATCATCTGCGAGAAGGCGCACGCCATCTTCACGGACTTGAAGGAGGAGAGCTCTGGGGGTGATGCTGGGGAGAGTTCAACCGAACCTTCCTCAGACGATTTCAAGGCATCTCGTGGCTGGTTTGAGAAATTTAAGAAACGGTCCGGAATTCATTCAGTTGTTCGCCACGGAGAGGCTGCTAGTGCGGACACAAAGGCTGCAGCTGACTTTGTCAAGAACTTTGAAAGGATCATGCTGGAAGAAGGCTACGTAGAGCAGCAAGTGTTTAATTGTGATGAAACCGGGCTGTTTTGGAAGAAGATGCCTAGTCGAACCTACATCACCGCTGAAGAGAAGAAATTGCCTGGGCATAAGCCAATGAAGGATAGGTTGACTCTTGCCCTATGTGCCAACGCTAGCAGGGACTTTAAAGTCAAGCCCTTACTGGTTCACCATTCTGAGAACCCTAGGGCCTTTAAGGCACACAACATGGATAAGGACCAGCTTCATGTTTTCTGGCAATCCAACTCGAAGGCCTGGGTCACTAGGCAGTTCTCTCTGCAATGGGTTAACCAAGTTTTTGGCACTTCTGTGAAGAAGTATCTTCATGAACAGAAATTGCCTTTAAAGTGCCTGCTATGCCTTGACAATGCACCTGCTCACCCCACCGGACTTGAAGATGATATCTTCGATGAATTTAAGTTCATAAAGGTGCTGTATCTTCCACCGAATACCACCTTTATCCTCCAGCCCATGGACCAGCAAGTCATCTCTAATTTCAAGAAGCTCTACACCAAGCACCTATTCAAGCAGTGCTTTAATGTCACGCAAAGCACAAACTTAACTTTGCGTGAATTTTGGAAAAGCCACTTCAACATCGTGCACTGCTTGAAGATCATAGATCAGGCTTGGGTGGGATTAACTCAACGGACCCTCAATTCTGCCTGGAAGAAGCTGTGGCCTGATGCAGTTTCTCCCCGAGATTTCGAAGGTTTTGTCCCCGAACCTGATCCCATGGTGGGTGCAGTGGAAGACGTAGAGGAAATCATCTCCCTTGGCAAGTCCATGGGTCTGGAGGTCGACGCAGATGACGTCACGGAACTCGTCGCCGAACATCATAACGAACTTACCACAGAGGAGCTCAAGGAACTCCATGCTATGTCTGAGCACATGAGTGATGACGAGGAAGGGATCGAGGAGGTAGAACATGTGTTAGGTTCGGCGCAAATAAAAGAGGTGTTAGGAAAATATCAAGACGTGGTCGACTTCATCGACAAATACCACCCAAAATAATTGCAGGTTTGTCGTGTAGTTGCGCAGTTCGATGATGTTTGCCTAACTCATTTTCGAAACATTCTGAAAAGCTGTACCAAGCAACTATCTATCGATAGTTTCTTTAAAAAAACTTGTGATGAAGAGGATGGAAGTGGTTCAAAGAAAACGGCAAAGAATGAAGCGAAAGAAATTCAATCAATTTTAAGTGGAGGGAGTGAAAGTGATTAAAATTAATCATCAAAAAGAAATAAGGAAAATGTAAAAAAAAGATATAAAATATAAAATAAATAAAATGAATAAGCTAAGTTATGTTAAAGTTCACTTAGTGTAAGTTAGAATAA
>NC_090754.1:90149710-90157210 GCF_036898095.1 Palaemon carinicauda
TCCCAGATAGAATTCGGTATTAAATGCCGTTCGCGGTGATATTTACATATATATATATATATATATATATGTATGTATATATATATCTATATATACTGTATATATACATTCTCTCTCTCTCTCTCTCTCTCTCTCTCTCTCTCTCTCTCTCTTTCCTTCCATACATTGAAGAAGAATGAAGGCATCTAGCTCCTGGCTTAGAACCTTAGATAATCATAAACCTTTTTCATTCATTCAAAAAATTCAGCCTTAATCATGAAGGTTCCAAAAGATGACAAAATCACATTGATTTATTTGTAACTTGGATAGAGAAAGTTGATTGAACCAATTTGTGTTCTTGAAAATTTTATGAGAAGTTGAAAGATATTTTTGAATAGGATGTGGAGACTTAATAGTTTGTTGTTCTGTCTGGGCGATTCTTGGATGGGTGACCATTACTGAATAAATATGCTATTAACTAGTCCTGCAGCAAATCTTGGGAGTCTGGTATAAGCGGCAATGACAGAAAAACTGGAAAAACTGAAAACGTTCTTAACTGGTTAACCACCGCCAAACGGCCCCTCTTTAACAAACTCCCTAACTTTTGTTTATCGTCTCAGGATAAACAAACTATCCCAGAGGAACTTCCATCCTTCCTTTCCTTCTTCTTCTTCTCAACTTCATCTGGACAAAACTTGGAGCAGAGCGACTCTTAATCTGATCAGGTAATTGGTTTCCCTTAGGCAACGTCTGATCATTCACTGGGATATGTTCTTTTTTCTATGACTGCGGATGTTTGGATTCTCTCTCTCTCTCTCTCTCTCTCTCTCTCTCTCTCTCTCTCATGTATATATATGTATATATATTTGTATTTATTATATATATATATATATATATATGGGTGTGTATACACATGCAAACACACCTATACACACATAATGTGTGTGTATATATATATATATATATATACAGAGAGAGAGAGAGAGAGAGAGAGAGAGAGAGAGAGAGAGACTAAAATTGTATTAGGAATAACACTTTCCACTGAGCAAACTTAGCAAGTTTCTGGAAATCATTTTTCCTCGGAATGAGAGGCCTCTAGAAAGACTTTGTCACCAACATGTTATCGCTTCCCATAATAAACAAAAAAGTTCGCTCCATTTAAGGCAAAGCTACTCAGAGTTTTCGAAATCTCTCTTCACAATGCTCACCCTTTCTCACGCTATATCACACTTTCTCACACTATATCACACTTTCTCACGCTATCTTGCTCTTTCTCATTGTCTCACATTTTCACACAGTCTCTCTCTCTCTCTCTCTCTCTCTCTCTCTCTCTCTCTCTCTCACACACACACACACACACACTGGTTCACACAATCTCACACTGTCTCGCACTTTCTCTCGCTATCTCTCCCTTTCTAACTGATTCGCACTTTCGCACAGTCTTGCTCTTTCCCATACTATCTCGCATTTTTTAACACTGCCTCGCACTTTCTCACACTTTCTCAAACAATCTCGCACTTTCTCACACAATCTCACACTGTGTCGTACTTTTTCTCACTATCTCACACTGTTGCACTTCCAAACAGTCTTGCTCTCTCTCACACTATCCCACATTTTCTCACACTGTTTCGCACTTTCTTACACTGTCTCACACAATCTCACGCTTTTTTGCACTTTTTCACTATCTCATACTATCTCACGATATCTCGCTCTAACTCACGGTCTCACTGTTTCACACTTTCACAGTCTAGCTCTCTTACACTACCTCGCTTTTCTCACACTCGCTCTTTCTCACACTTTCTCACACTGTCTCGCTCTTTCTCACACTATATCTTACAATCTCACACTGTCTTGCAATTTCTCACACTTTCTCACACTCTCTCACACTATCTCGCTCTTCCTCAAAATCTCAGTTTGGCATTTTCACACAGTCTCTCTCTCTCTCTCTCTCTCTCTCTCTCTCTCTCTCACACACACTATTGCATTTTCTCACACTATCTCGCACCTTTTCTCACACTTGCACTTTCTCACACTTTCTCACACTGTCTCACACCTTTTCACTCTAGCTTACACTTTCTCACCCTATCTCACTTTTTCTCACAGTATGTCCCACTACTCGACAGTTTCACACTTTCTCAAGCCATCTAGCATTTTCTCAAACCATCTCACTTTATCTCACTATTTCAAATCTTCTCTCATTATCTGAAACTTTCACACTATCTCATGCTTTCTCACATTTTCTCACACTTTCTCACACCATCTTGCACTTAATCGCATTATCTTACTCATTCTCATACCATCTCGCATTTGCACTATTTTGCAGTTTCTCACACCATCTCGTGCTTTATCACACTATCATGCACATTCTCATACTATCTGATGCTTGCTCTAGTTCTCTTACTCTCTCACACTATTTTGCTTTTTCTCACACTTTTGCATTTTTTCAGTGTATCCCACTTTTCACATGCTACTTTGCACTTTCTCATACGATTTTGCACATTCTAACCTCATCTTGCACTTGCACTGCCTCACCCCAATTCGCTTTATTTCACTCTATTTCTTGCACTGTCTAGCACATTCACAAACTACCTCGCCTTTTCTCACAACATTTCATGCTTTCTCACACTATCTCGCAATTTTTTTCACGCTATCTTGGATTGTTTCGCACTGTCTTGTTCTATTTCACACTATCACATTTTCTCATAGCATTTTTCTATATCTCACACTGTCTCACACCATCTCGCAGTGTCTTACACCATCTTTCACATGCTTGTTATATCTTGCCTTATCTCGAGCTCTCTCACATTCTTGCACCATCTCGTGCTTTTTCTCACGATATCACATTTTCTCACACCATTTCACATTTTCTCACACCATTTCACATTTTCTCAGTATCTCGCACTGTCTCAAACCATCTCGCACTTTCTCACACATTCTCATTCTTTCTCGCACATCTTTACAGAACGCTCCGTCACAGGAATGGCCTTTTGTACGGGTCGTATTTCATCTTTTATTCCTTTCCGAAACACAGACCACCGAGTCTTAAATCATCCCTAAAAAGCTTAGTGGTCCCACATTTTATCCGAAGCACATCTCACCTGCTCTATGGATTCTCTGGATATTCCTTATGCAATGGATTTTTTTATGGGTTTTTGTTTGTATCTATTATTATTATTATTATTATTATTATTATTGTAAGCTAAGCTACATCCCTAGTTGGAAAGGCACGATGCTCTAAGTCTTAGGGCTCCAACAGGGAAAAATAGCCCAATGAGGAAATGAAACAAGGAAATAAGTAAACTAATAGAGAAGTAATGAATAATCAAATTAAAATATTTTAAGAACAGTAACAATATTAAATTAGATCTTTCGGAAATAAACTAAAAAAATAAAAAAAATAAAAAAAAACAAAGGAAGAAAAATAAGGTAGAACAGTGTGCCCGAGTGTATCCTCAAGCAAGAGAACTCTAACCCAAGACATTGGAAGGCCATAGTACAGAGGCTATGGTACTACCCAAGACTAAACAACAATGGTTTGATTTTGGAGTGTCCTTCTCCTAGAAGAGCTGCTTACCATAGCCAATGAGTCTCTTCTATCCATATCAAGAGGAAAGTATCCACTGGACAATTTCAGTGTAGTTATTAACCCATTGAACGAAGAAAAATTGTTTGGTAATCTCGGTGTTGTCAGGGGTATGTGGACAGAGGAGAATGTGGAAAGAATAGTTAGACTATTTGGTGTATTTGTAGGCAATGGAAAAATGAGCCGTAACCAAAGGGAAGAATTCAATGTAGTACTGTCTGACCATTTAAAGAACCTAATAACACTATAGAGGTGGTATCTCAATAGTTGGCTGGTGTCCTGGCCAACCTACCACTCTGCTTTTCTGTCTTTATTTACTCTGGATTTGCTGGCTGTATCTACACTTTGGATTTTCTGGATTTACATACTTTGGATTCTTTAGCCTTATGTAATCCAAGGAATTTCTGGAATTAGCTCCTCTGGATTTTCTAGATTTATCTACTTCCAGGATTTTCTGGATTCATATCCTCTCTTGTTTTTCTGGATTTATCTAATCAATGTATTTTCTGGATTCGTCTACTTTGTGGATTTTATGAATTCATCTACACTGGAGGTAACTCACAACAAGCCATAGTGGCCCCTAACGAAAGGCAAAGCTTTTTAAAGATATAAAGTAGAGATACCATAAAAGCCTTTATATGAACCATACAAAAATCAACGTGAATTTTAATTCAGTCTTCTTCAAAATGGGAAGTTTATTTGATCCCCTTTTTTTAAAAGCCGAATTTTTCTATATTCTTTTTTTTTAAATAATTTAGAATAATATCCATCATATTTAACCCGGAAGCTTTTCCATACGCAAAGCTTTTGTAACTTTTCCATATTCAAGAGACTTTCCAAAGAACAGCAAATCTCCATTTAAAGGATGTGTGAAGTGCCATATGATTGAAAGTCGAAAGGAATAAATTTGGCGGAATTTTTTATCGGTCTTTTCCAGGTTACTATGTACTATTTCTCTTTGCCGTTCGGTTTTGTGATTCTATGAATATTTTTCAGCATTCCTGGATAGAGGAAAATCCAATTGTGTATATATATATATATATATATATATATATATATATATATATATATATATATATATATATTTATATATATATATATATATATGCAGAAGAACCACAGGGAAAATGAAAATACGAAATATACGATTAAGTCCTGACTAGTTTCGTGATACGTCTATTTTGTATTTACATTTTCCCTGTGGTTCTTCTGCATCTGAGCATCACGCTTTCCTATGATTTTTACGCATATATATCTTTATCTATCTATCTATATCTATATATATATATATATATATATATAAATATATATATATATATATATATATATATCTCATCTTCTCCCACGCACCTATTGACGCAAAGGGCCTCGGTTAGATTTCGCCAGTCGTCTCTATCTTGAGCTTTTAATTTAATACTTCTCCATTCATCATCTATCTCCTACAATAATATTGATTATAAAGATGAAGATGATGATGATGATGTTAATATATATATATATATATATATATATATATATATAATATATATATATATATATATATATATATATATATACATATACATATACACACATATGCATATATACAGTATATTTATATTATCATCATCATCATCATCATCTCTATAATCAGTATTATTATTATTATTATTATTATTATTAATATTATTATCATCTTAACCCTAACCCTCATTCATGAAATATAAATTCTAACCTTTCCCTCCGACTTACCACTACTCCGAAATATTCGTCTGTGAAAAGATGGCTAAATTGCTATTCCCATTAGCTAAACTACCGAGATCATAGCTGGGTTTATAGAGAGGAGCACTAAATCTGACACAAATGGAATCTCATAATTATGGGGCCCCGTAAGTATTGCAGCTGGTTGCAGATTAAATCGAGTAGCTCCTCTTATTCTTGGGGGAATTGTGGGGAAGTGTTCGTAAATCCTACATCGTTGAAAGCCGTGCAGGGAAGGGACGTGTATCCTGCACGTGGGTGAAAATCTAGTACGATCATGATAACATATTCCGGATATTTTAAGGGAAAAATAGAATGAGACAATTTATTTGCTCATTACCAATTGAGATGATTTTGATCCTTAACGTTTATGAACATTACATTATGATGTTGATCATATCTTGCACTTCTTTTTTGCTCTTCAATTCTATTTTCAAAAGCTTTACCTGTCAGACCAATATATAATTTATAATATGAATTAGGGATTTTTTGTGAATGACATTTGTACCCTTAGAGCAGCTTGGTTGTCTTTGAAATATTAATTTTATGTATGAATTTAATTTTGTCAAATTGGAACCTGCAAGATCGTAAATGTTATTTCAACAATGTGAGTTTATTTTCATGGAATAGAAAGCTGATAAGTTCATGAATGCCATGTCCTTAATATAATTCTAAATGTACCGTATGAAAGGTCATGGCTCATGATTATTTATTCTTTTTTAAACAAACGCACAGCTATGAATATAACAATCGATCAATACGAATCTGAAAACGTTCCATTACAAATTTGAATGTTTTCACTGACGCTCAGTTGACTTTCGAAGGACTCGAACGAGTGGCTTAGTCGACGATTCTTCGTAGGGAAGATGAATGGTTACTCGTAAACTCCTTTCTTTGTTATACAAAGAGAGTAGGCGTCATAACTCAAAATTAGATACTTATCATAAACTCAAAAGCAATAGCATACACTCATCATAACTCAAATGCAATTGCAAATGCTTGTCAAAACTCAAAGTATCTCTAGAGGTGATTGTAAGTAAGTCAGAACTCAGACAATTGCAACTATATGTCATAAATCGAAAGTAATCACGAGTATGAGACATAATTCAAAAACAATTGTAGGTGCGTGTCATAACTCAAAAGCAACAGTGAACACTTCTTATAACTCAAAGTCAATTGCAAATGAGTGTCAAAACTCAAAGTAACTCCGAAGGCAATTCCAAGTTAATGTCACAACTCAGACTGCAAATATACGTCGTTTCTCGAAAGCACTTTTATTTATGTGTCATTTCAAAATCAATCGCAAATCCGTGTCACAACTCAAAGGGTATTACAAATATGCGCCATAAATCAAAATCAAATTGCAAATACACGCCGTAGCTCCAAGAAAATTAAAAATATATTTTATAACTCGAAAGCTATTAAAAATACGTGTCATAATTCAAAATCAATGGCAAATACGTGTCATAACTCAATGTAAGTTGCAAATATTAATCACAAAACCAGGGCAATTGCAAATATGCGTCATCGATCTGAAGCAATTGCCAATACAGGTCAAAACTCAAAGACAATTACAAAGTCGCATCATGATTCAAAGGCTGTTGCAAATACGTGTCATAATAACTCAAAGGTAATTGCAAATACACGTCGCAACCCATCGTAAGAGGCTTTCAGAGCTTAGCTTACGACACTGGAAAGGATCCATCGTATCGGAGATGAATATAATTTAGTTCCTCCTATCATCGCTTTTATGTTTGTATATGAGATCTCGCTTCAATAAATAGGAATTTGAGTGGTTTATTATTTTTATTTTTGGCAGTTTGTCTTACCTTTATTTCATCTTTTCGTGTAATGCTTCAAAAATCGATTAGGATGTCCCTCTTTCATTTTCATTTACTTTTTTTAAAGACATTTTCGTTATACAAATACTGTGTATATCCTTTTATACAGCGAAAAATATATTATTGTTTTATATAAACTACGTCACCTTCAATTTTTTATTTTTCCATAACATTCTTTATATATTCTAAAACTTTAATATTTATTTATTTTACTGTGCTCTTTTCATTTCATAATAGCAGCAATTGTTTTATTTCTATTTATTAACTTTCTTGCTTCTTCTAACATTCAACAATTGTTTCATTTCTATTTTGTTAAATTTCTTGCTTAATCTAACAAAATAACAAATGGAAAATATT
>NC_090754.1:90167210-90169710 GCF_036898095.1 Palaemon carinicauda
GCTTTATGACCTCTATTTTTAGGTACCTTACCTCTAGCATAGAGGGCCTTTTTTACCTCTGATTTTGAGGTGCCTCATCTCTAGCATTAGGGGATGTTTTTTACCTCTATGTTGAGGTGCCTTATCTCTAGCATTAGGAGCTTTTTGACACCTATTTTTAGGTGCCTTAACTTTAGATTTAGGGGCTTTATGACCTCTATATTTAGGTGCCTTACCTCTAGCATAGAGGGGCCTTTTTACCTCTGAATTTAAGGTGCCTTACCTCTAGCATTAGGGGATTTTTTACCTCTATTTTGAGGTGCCTTATCTCTAGCATTAGGGTTTTTTTTACCTCTATTTTTAGGTGCCCTAACTTTAGCTTGAGGGGATTTATGTCATCTGTTTTAGATGACTTCTCTCTAGCATTAGGGGCTTTTTAACCTCTGATTTTGAGGTGCCTTATCTCTAGCATTAGGGGCTTTTTTACCTCTATTTTTAGGCACCCTATCTCTAACATTAGGAGCTTTTTTACCTATATTTTCAGGCACCTTATCTCTAGCATTAGGGGCTTTTTGTCCTCTGTTTTGAGGTGCCTTATCTCTAGCATTAGGGGCTTTTTAACCTTTGATTTTGAGGTGCCAGGTGCCTGATCTCTAGCATTAGGGGATTTTTTTACCCATATTTTGAGGTGCCTTATCTCTAGCATTAGGATCATTTTTACCTCTGTTTTTTGGTGCTTTAACTTTAGCTTTTGGGGCTTATTTATAGAATTAGGGGCCTTTTACCTCTATTTTTAGAAGCTTTATATATAGCATTAGGGGATTTTTGACCTCGGTTTTGCGGTGCATTGCCTGTAGCATTAGAGTCTCTTTGACCTCCCTTTTTGGTGCCTTATTTATAGCAGTAGAGGCTCTTTGACCTCGACTTTGAAGAGCATTAGTTCTAGCATTAGAGGCTCTTTGACCTTTATTTTTAGGTGCCTTATTTATGGTATTAGGGGCTTTTTTACCTCGATTTTGAGGTGCATTAGATGGTCTTTGACCTCTATTTTTAGATGCCTTATTTATAGCATTAGGGACTTTTTGCCTCATCTTTTATGTGCCTTATATATTGCATTAGGGGCTTTTTGACCTTGATTTTGATGTGCATTACTTCTACCATTAGATGCTCTTTGACCTCTATTTTTAGGTGCCTTATTTATAGTATTAGGGGGTTTTTTACCTCGATTTTTAGGAGCCCTATATATAGCATTAGTGGCTTTGTGACCTGGATTTTGAGGTGCAGTACTTGTAGCATTAGAAGCTCTTTGACATCTATTTTAGGTGTATTATTTATATCATTAGGAGCTTTTTTACCTCTATTTTGAGGTGCATTGCTTTTAGCATTAGAGGCTCTTCGACCTTTATTTTTAGGTGCCTTATTTATAGCATTAGGGGCTTATTGACCTTCATTTTTGAGGTGCATTACTTCTAGCATTAGAGGCTCTTTGGCCTCTCTTTTTAGAAGCCTTATTTATAGCATTAGGGGCTTATTGATCTCGATTTTGAGGTGCATTACTTCTAGCATTAGAGGCTCCCTGACCTCTATTTTTAGGTGCCTTATTTATAAAATTAGGGGCTTTTTTACCTTTATCTTTAGGTGCCTTATATATAGCGCTAGGTTGTTTTTTACCTCTATTTTGGGGTGCACTACTTCTAGCATTAGAGACTCTTTGACCTCTATTTTTAGGTGCCTTATTCACAGCATTAGGGGCTTCTTGACCTCGATTTTGAGGTGCATTACTTATAGTATTAGGAGCTATTTGACCTTTCTTTTTAGGTGCCTTATTTATAGCATTAGGGGCTTTTTTACTTCGATTTTGAGGTGCATTTCGTTTAGCATTAGAGGCTCTTTGACCTCTCTTTTTAGGGCCTTATATATAGCATTAGGGGCTTTTGGACCTTGATTTCGAGGTTCATTACCTGTAGCATTAGAGGCTCTTTGACCTCTCTTTTTAGGTGCCTTATTTATAAAATTAGGGGCTTTTTTACCTTGATTTTGAGGTGCATTAATTGTAGCATTAGAGGCTCTCTGACCTTTATTTTTAGGTGCCTTATTTATAGCATTAGGGGCTTTTGACCTAGATTTTGAGGTGCTTTACTTCTAACATTAGAGGCTCTTTGACCTCTATTTTTAGGTTCCTTATTTATAGCATTAGGGGCTTTTTACCTCAATTTTGAGGTGCCTTATTTCTAGCATTAAGGGTTTTTTTTACTTCTATTTTGAGGCGCCTTATTTTTTGCATTAGGGGCTTTTTTTTTACCTCTATTTCAAGGTGATATACTTCTAGCATTAAAGGCTATTTTACGTGTTCTTTTAAAGGCTCTTCGTTGTTGTTCTCTTCTGTCTGTTCTAGTTTTTCAAGATGTTTAGTTTTTCGTTTTTCTTTGATATTTCATCTTCCACTTTCCTTAGTTCGCCAAAATCCATCGAAATTTCATCGTATTCTTTCTAAGTTCATCATTTTCCTTCTAGATTTCAA
>NC_090754.1:90177210-90182210 GCF_036898095.1 Palaemon carinicauda
TTTGTGGACTCAATGCCTTTGATAATGTGCATCGGCCAATTTTGTTTAAGAGTCCTGCGTTATCATGGAGTTAATCTTAAATATATAAATTTGATTAAGTCTGTTCATAAGCATAGCAATTACAAAGTTAAAGTTAGTGGAGTCCTATCAAATGAATTTCTACAGAACAGTGGAGTACTCCAAATTCCTCATGGAATTTGTAATGATGGAGAAGGATTGGACTTTAATTGGTAAAAGAAAATTAGCTGACCTAGAGTTTGCTGATGGCGCTGTCCTTGTTAGCAGAACACCAAAGGACTTGTAAAGCTTGCTTACCAGAATGCGTGAAATATCATATGTGGTTGGGCTTAAGATAGATAGAAGAAAGACAGAGATGATGAGAACGGAATATGCAATGGAGGATAAAATATCATTAGAAGGAGTAAGGATTAATGGGGTGGAATTATTTAAATATTCATGAACTCTGATCTCTAATACCGGGTCTTTAGAATTGGAATTTAATGAAACATTGAGAGAAAAGCAACTCAGACAATGGTAAGGTTAAGTAAAATATGCAAATCATATCGCCTGAAATTAAATATAAAAATCAGGCTATATATAAGTTTAGTGAGATCGGTGTTACTGTATGGACATGAGTCGTTGTATGCCAATGAAACTACATTCAACAGAGTTTGTAGATTTGAGAACAAACCTCTCAGAAGAATATTGGTAGTTAAACGGCAGGATAGGATTAGAAATGAAACTATAAGAGAGATTACCAGAGTGCCATATGTGGAGGGGTAGATGGAGATGGTTTGGAGATGCTCTTCGCACTCCGCAAGAGAGATTAGTTCACAAACTTTCAACTAGGCTCCACAAAGCACTAGAAGAGTTTGAAGACCCAGGCTCACATGGCTGAGGATTATGATGTGTGAACTACGAGATGATGACAGAAGTATTGATTTAAAAGCCTAAGAGAGAGGCTACGGGTAAAATCTAACTGATGCCCTTTGCGTCAATAGGTATAGGAAGAGATGTTGATGATGATGATGATATTCTATACATACACACACACACACACACATATATATATATATATATAATATATATATTATCTATATATATGTATATAATATATATATATATATATATATATAAATATATATATATATCTATCTATCTATCTATCTATCTATCTATCTATCTATATCTATATATATGTATATATATATATGTATATATATATATATATATATATATATGTATATATATATATATATATATATATATATATATATATATATATATAGTATATATATATATATATATATATATATATATATATATATACACACACACATACATACACCCACCCAGTACATAATAATTTGTGTACGTATTTATAACTACACTTGTACACACATGTTTATGTTGACTGGAGATTAATCAATACATACAGTATATTCACGTCTAACAACCCAAATTACTACCTACTATCAATACAATGTACAAAATTCCTCGAAATTTAGAGAACAGAAAAGCTTTGATGATGAGTACTTTCTTCGCTAAGCAAATAGCTAAAACATTCAATTAATGAAGTGATTTATAAATGCATGTATTTACCATTACCTTTTTACCGTGAAATTACCGATCAAAGAGGTTTGCTAAATCAAACTAAATCTACTGTCAATATTTAAGTTCATCTCTGTTGATCAACCAAACATAATCAATTTTAATTTAATCTATACCGGGACACCATTATTCATTTACCTCACACACATATATATACTGTATATATACATATACAGTATATATATATATATATATATATATATATATATATATATATACCGCACATACATATATATATATGCATATATATACATATATCTATATTTACATATATATATATATATATATATATATATATATATATATATATATATATATATATGTGTATTTGCATTATATATATAAATATATATATATATATATATATATATATATATATGTATATATAATATATATATATACTGTATATATACATATATATATGTATATATATATATATATATATATATATATATATATATATATATATATATATAATATATATATCTCTTTCTGAATGGGCCAATCTAGTGATGAAAACTTTGTATATATATATATGTATATATATATATATGTATATATATTATATATATATATATATATATATATATATATATATATATATATATATATATATATATATCCCCTTCTGAGTGGGCCAGCTTGGTGATGTAAACTGGCCAAGTTATCATGTTTTTGTCCTGCAGTGAACTAGAAGCATATGCATTTTGTTTTTGTTTGTGTGTGTATATATATATATATATATATATATATATATATATACATGTATATATATGTATATATACATATATATATATATATATATATATATATATCAGTATATATATATATATATATATATATATATATATATATACTGTATATATATATACACACAGTCACACAAACAAAATCAATTACAGCAGTTTATATATATATATATATATATATATATATATATAATATACATATATGTTTATGTATGATTACAAGCAGCAGACTTACAGAGAGAGAAAGAGAGAGAGAGAAAGAAAGCGGTGTATTTCTACGGACTTTTATTGCCTATTGTAGGTCGCTTTAATGTCTTTGTCTTCAGTCTCTTGTTTGCGTGAAACCTCAAGATCAAAGGGAAGTAGTTTTTGCTTTTGTGGGTCCTCACTTCTTCTCCTGGCCCCATTTTACTAACTGGTCCCTTTCTTTTCCCTGGTTCTGCTCTTGGGAAACGAAGGATGCTTTTCTGAGCATCATTTACTTATAGCCTGCTGGTTATTGATGAGAAAAGAGGGTAGTAAAATCTAGGGTTTATTTGGACGTAAGAAATAAAATACATACTCTCTCTCTCTCTCTCTCTCTCTCTCTCTCTCTCTCTCTCTCTCTCTCTCAGTACAAGGTTGTCTGTCTCTGTGTTTGTTTATCTCTTTAATTCTCTTCCACTCCGAATCATTATTATAAGGGAAGGGGGTTAGAACAAATAATTCTTCTCTCTCTCTCTCTCTCTCTCTCTCTCTCTCTCTCTCTCTCTCTCTCTGCACAAGGTGTTCTGTCTCCATGTGTCTGTTTACCTCTTTAATTCTTTCTTTCACTCCGAATCAATATTATAAGGGAAGGGGGTTAGAACAATTAATTCTTCTCTCTCTCTCTCTCTCTCTCTCTCTCTCTCTCTCTCTCTCTCTGTACAAGATTGTCTGTCTCTATGTGTCTATTTTTCTCTTTAATTCATTCTTTTAATCCGAATAAATATCATAAGGGAAGGGTAGTTGGGACAATTAATTCTTCTCTCTCTCTCTCTCTCTCTCTCTCTCTCTCTCTCTCTCTCTCTCTCTCACAAGTGCATTGTTCGTCGCTACTCATGATGAGATCTTGAGATCCTGCCAGATAAAAAAAAAATCTCTCGCTCAGCACATTTCCTCCCAAAATGACCGACGCCAATCGAATTTCAAAGTTGGGAAAGACATCGAAGGGACATTTTCATTGTCTTCCATGAAAAACGGATGCGTCTTTCTTTAAGGTCATTTATCAGTCTTTTATTTCTCTCTCCTTTTATTCTTTTTCCTTATCTTAAATCTTTCATGATGCACTTACGTGAGGAAATAACTTGGACTCTAATTTGTAAATGCTTTTAATTTTCTTTAAGGCTACCTTTACAAGGGTATTTTAAAGTGTCTGATGCTAATTTCTAATAAACATAATCCATTAATATCAACTTAACCTTGATAAATTGTATAGCAATGTTTATTTTGTTAAATTCTTAACGATATGCAAATTATTACATTCGTAAATATTCCGTCAAAGGCAAATGATTCTTATCTAAAATAGAATATATCTTTGATTATTATACGCTTAAGTTAAGATGTCAGAGAGAGAGAGAGAGAGAGAGAGAGAGAGAGAGAGAGAGAGGGAGAGAGAGGAGAGAGAGAGAGAGAGAGAGAGAGAGAGAGGCATCACCTCAACTTCTTTCATTGCGGTAAATTGACTACAACAGAAAGAAAATTTAAACAGACGTGATAGAAGTATATTAACTTTATTATTTATATATAAAGTTACCATCATTGTTGTCTCATTATATCCCATTGCTTCTTTTAACTTACTATTAAGGATATTTCTATTATTTACAATTAGTATATGGTGTGTTTATATCTATAGGTCAGATTAAATCTGAACAAAAATAACAAAGATAAAATACTGTCTTGTTTTAGGAAGAGGATTCGATTATTTTCATATCTTTTAGAGTTTACACAACACTGCTCATGGCTAGTGAATCGTCCATGTCTGAAAAAAGAGGGAATTTTTATAATAGGAGCAGCATAATCCTAGAGTACATAGTGCCATCCTCGAGGATATAGTGCAATCATAGTAGACATAGTTCACTCCTAGAGAACCTAGTGTAATCCTAGAGAACCTAGTCCAATCCTAGAGGACATAGTGCAATCTTCGAAACATAATGCAATCTTAGGGGACATAGTGCAATCCTAGAGGGTATAGTGCAAACATTTTGAATATAGGGTCATCCTAGAGGACATAGTACAATCCCAGAGAACATATTGCAGTTCTAGAGAACCTAGTGGAGTCCTATTGGACAAAGTGCGACCATTGAGGACATTGAGCAATCTTAGAGGACATAATGTAATTCTAGAAAACCTAATGCAGTCCTAGTGGACATCTTGCGATCCCAGGCGAGATGGTGCACTCCTAGTGGATATTGTTCATTCCAAATGAAGGAAAGTAACTCCATTGGACATGGTGTAATCCCAATGGACATAGTGTACTCTGAGTACCTAGCGTAGGCTAATCCCCGTGGACATAGTGCGCTCCTAATGGACATTATTTCATTCCAATGAACAAAAAGTAACCCCATTGGACATAGTGCAATCCCAGTGCACATAGTGAAATCTCAATAGCCATAGTGCAGG
>NC_090754.1:90197210-90202210 GCF_036898095.1 Palaemon carinicauda
TCAAAAGTGACGGCTAAATATTCAAATAGATACGCACGCACACATTCAATCTTTCACACCCACCACCGTTTTTCGTCTGGTTGCTTGAAGCGAACCGACCTAGTATGGTATCCACACGCACAAAGGGAGCATATATAAATATATGTATATAGTGTATATATATATATATATATATATAACACGTTATATATATATATATATATATATATACATACAGTATATATATGTATATATATATATGTAAATATAAATATATACAGTACACACACACACACACACACACACACATATATATATATATATATATATCATATATGTATATATACATATATATGTACAGTATATATATACAATATAAGTATATGTGTGAAAATATTTATGCATTTATATGCAAAACAGGAATACAACCTTCTGATAGCGCGCATGTCAATATCAGTGTGACCCAGACGACAGGAAAGGAATAATCGGACGTTGGAACAATTGTCTGGCCTGAAACTCGCTTCTGCAATGGACGCTCGATTATGGGAAACGTCAGGATCGACGTCGGGAAAATTCGAGGCGACATTTCGGGACGACATTTCTATAAGAGGGATTAGCCAAAGCCGACATTGAAACGAGTCTAAGGCGAAGTAGGGATGTGCTTAACATTTACACCAAAGAGAGAGAGAGAGAGAGAGAGAGAGAGAGAGAGAGAGAGAGAGAGAGAGAGAGCTACTATAGGAAAGACGTTCTTTAATATTTCCCCTGAGAGCCTAACGTTCAGTTGTACTCATGTCTCCTTTGGAAAATGCGAAGAAATGGAAGAATTTTTTTCTCTGTGTTTATATATATATATATATATATATATATGTATATATATAAATTACATATATCATGTTTATATATGCACATGTATATACACTTATTCATATATATATATATATATATATATATATATATATATATATATATATATATATATATATATATATATCATATATATATATTATATATACATATATATAATATACTTACATACATACATATATGTGATTATATGTCAGTATATGCGAGTTAGGGGGGGTTGTCGTAGATAAGTACTGAAATCCATCCAAGTTACTGTCCTATGCAATATTACTTTCACAAATAGTCCAAGTATCTATTACATGGATATTATAAATAAACTAAATTTAGTAAAAAATTCCTACCTATTAATGTTATCCGTAACCTTTTCAAATTATAACATCCCATCATTGTCATGTAATGAATTAATATCGCACTTTTTTTTTTTCATTGCAATCTCCTAGTTGATTATACAGATAGAGTCGACGGAATTAGACTTTTCAGTGTAGTTGCCACGTCTTTCTGTGCTTGCTCTAACTTCAGTATTCTTGCTCAAGCATTTGCCTCTCGTTTTTCTTCGTGTTATAATTAACAAGAAAATAAACGTTTAAAGTCATACGTTATTCATAAGAAGGAAATTTCTTTTATAATGTTTTATTATTTGTTTTATTTGTAATTTGAATAGTTGAGATTCGTTATCCTTCAAAGATTAGTTTTAAATGATAGACGAAGTAATTTTTGTTACTTCAGAAAAGAGTTTTAAAGTTTCAAGTGATCTGGAAGCTTTCCCAATGTTTAATTTTTATTTCACCAAATATTTTTCCATCTAAAACTTTTTGTTGAGAACCTAGAGGTGCTTTCTTTATTAGAAGGAAACTTATGTCGTTGAGTAATGAAAATAAGACTTTGTAGATTAATTTCTGAAGATATTCATGAAAACATCCTGTATGTTCTTTTTTTATATTTACAGGAAAGCTACTATCGCTGGTTCCCATATTCATTATTATTCAAATCATCAAACCAGTGTAAAAGTTTCCGTTTCTATTGTATAATTTTAATGGCTTCAAGGATTTACATCCCCGAATTTATAGACGCAGAGTTTGGTAGAACTTATGACAAAGGAACCAAATTGAAATATTGTATTTTTTCTTTATTGACAAGTCTCTACAGAAAGCTGAAACTATATTAAAATTTCGATAAAATTAAGGATCCTTTTAAGAATGAAAATGCGTTGGCACTTCTATACAATGAAAATTTTGATTATATCAAAGACATTAAAAATATTCAAGGTAAATGTTGATTTTAAAAGTTCAGAATCAGTAATGAATATCTTAATAGATAATTCTCCAAAGCATAATTGAAGCTCTAATTACGTAATTCAATGTACTGGATGTGACAAGAATATTTGGGTTAAACTGGAAACCTGCTTGATAACAGAATCAAACAACATCGTTATGCGGTTAGGTGAAGATAAATGTCTAGTGTTCTGTTTGTCCACATGAATGATTTTAACCTCTCTATTGTCTGGGAGAACTCCTCGGATATTGTATGTTGTAAAAACCTTGTTAAAAGAAATATTATTGAGTTTGCTTTTATTAGATATTTTGATAACCAAATTTAAAATCTTAGCTTTTGGTCTTTTTAAACTAGACACGTATCTTGTTAATGAAATTGTAAAGAAGTACAATGTAAGCATTCAGTTCACCGAGTGTTACATTAATAGCATTTTATGCAACGACAATTGTTTATTTATATTTAACGACTAATGATTACTTACACACAATAGTGATACTTTGCTTGTTTGTGGCTTTCATTTCAGTTTTGTTAGTTTTTTTTCTCTTTTTTTGTATGATTTTCTTTTCTAATTCACTTTGTGCCCTAAAGAAGTGCACATAATACAAGAAAGCGCTTGGTACCTGATCTTTTACTTTCCTGTTTCCTGTGGACTTTGCACTTGAATATTTGTCACGTGCAGTTTTGTGACTCATAAGTAATATATGCATATATATATATATATATATATATATATATATATATATATATGAATATTCATATAGATGTATCTTTGTATATGTATATTTATCTATACATACATGCATACTACATACATACATACATACATACATACATACATACATACATACCAATCAATTATTACGTAGCAAATACCTCACAAAACAAAAACTGTCGAAACAATTTGAAACAAAGGGAATAATGAAAGAAGTGTCTGAAGACTTCACAATCCATCTGTCACGGAAGACAATGAAGGTGTCCCTTTGATGTGTCTCTCCTGATTTCGAGAATCTATTGACATCCTTTCTCTGGCGACGAAATGTGCTGAGAGAAGCTGTTTTTTTTTTTCTTTGGCCAGATCTTGAGGGCTTATCACGGGTCGCGAGCAATGCACTTTTGAGAGAGAGAGAGAGAGAGAGAGAGAGAGAGAGAGAGAGAGAGAGAGAGAGATTGCAGATATTACAAGTGGAATGAAACGTACCATATCCTCATGCCAGTTATATGATTTATATATACCAACACCATCATCATAATCATTATCATCATCATCATCATCATCAGTATCACCTCCTCCTACGCCTATTAGATTAGATTTCGTCCGTTGTCTTTGCCTCAAGCTTTCAATTCAATACTTCTCCATACATCATCTCCTACATCACACTTCATAGTCTTCAGCCCTATAGACCTGGGTCTTCTAACTCTTATAGTGCCTTGTGGAACCTAGTTAAACGTTTGGTGAACTAATCTCTCATGGGGAGTGCAAAGAGAATGCCTAAACTATTTCCATCTAATCCTCACTATGATCTCATCCACATATGGCACTTGAGTAATCTCTCTTATAGTTTCATTTCTTATCCTATCCTGCCCTTCAAATCCCAATATTCCTATGAGGGCTTTGTTTTCAAATCTACTAAATCTGTTGGAGATGGTTTCATTGCCATACCATGACTCATGTCCATACAAGTAACACAGACCTCACTAAACTGATATACTGTATAGCCTTTATTTTATAATGTAATCTCAGGCGATTTGATATTTTACTTAACCAAGCCATTTTCTGATTTACTTTTTAAAATCTTTAACTAAACTCTAATTCTAAAGAGTGTATTGTGGAGATCATTGTTCCTAAATGCCTAAATGATACCTCATTAATCCTTTCTCCTTCCAATGATATTTCATCTTCCATTACATTTTCCGTTCTCATCATCTCTTTCTTCTAGTTATCTTGAGCCCAACCTCCTGTGATATATTATATATTCTGGTAAGCAAATCCTGTGTTATTCTATATATATATATATATATATACACGTGTGTGTGTTTGTGCATATAGATGTATATGAGTACACATATAGATATGTATATATATATATATATATATATACATATATATATATATGTGTGTGTGTGTCTGTGTGTGTGTGTGTGTACTGTATGGACACATACGTATATATATATATATATATATGTCTATATACACACATATATATACATATATGTATGTATGTACATATATTATAAATATATATTATGTATATGATATATATATATATATATATATATTGATATCCGAATTCTTCAATCCCAAAAAACTGCTAATCAAAACTTCGAGCAGCGGTATTCTCGCAAATTTGTGTCGGATGGAAATTTCATTTCATTAAAAGTTATGCTTCACATTCGTGAGATATCTCAGTGACTTCCACCTCTCTCTCTCTCTCTCTCTCTCTCTCTCTCTCTCTCTCTCTCTCTCTCTCTCTCTCTCTATTGCTTAACCTTAGGGAGAGAGGTTGACATATCGGAAAAGTTTGGGGGAAAAGAAAAGAAAAATATTACTTTTTCATGGAAGTATAAATTTCATTCGGCCAAAATTGTTATTTGAAAAAAAAATATTCATTCCATCTTATATATTAGTCAAATATTTTTAAAGATGTTTATTGTTTGTGGAAGACAAATCCAATGTTAAATATGGGATAATACATTGCCTAGATTGTATATTCTTTAATTATTGCCCCTCGTTGATTGATTAATTGGTCTGTATTAACCTGACGTTACGGCATTTAAGAAGGTTCCATTCTTTGGCAAGTTTTTTTGGGTGTAGGTTGCCACCTCATTGCTTTTCTGGAACCCCACCTGCAGCCCATCACAGTTGACCAACAACTAAGTGCAAA
>NC_090754.1:90207210-90209710 GCF_036898095.1 Palaemon carinicauda
CCCGACCCTGCCAACGGGAAGGGGGGATTCCCGCCCTGTTAGCGGGAAGGGGGGAGCCCCGCCCTGCCAGCGGGAAGGGGGGAGCCCCGCCCACCCAGCGGGAAGGGGGGAGCCCCGCCCACCCAGCGGGAGGGGGGAGACCCGCCCACCCAGTGGGAGGGGGGAGGCCGCCCTTCCAGCGGGAGGGGGGGAGGCCCGCCCTCCCAGCGGGAAGCGGGCTGCCCCGCCGAGCCAACAATATAGAGTTCCTGTATCAAGCTTATTTTTAAAAAAACACGAAGGCCTTTTCTAAATTCCTGACAGGCTCCAAAAGTCTTCAGAACAGGCTCCAAAAGTCTTCAAAACTCTCCTAACTCCTTGTTCGACTTCAATTTGTCTTTCGTCACCAATAGGAAAGTTGAATGCTTTCCTCTCAGAGCTCTAAAAGATTCTTAGTCTCTCTTTTAGCAGAAATATGGAATACTGGTGTATTCCCAAATCGACTTCAAATTGTCATTAGTTTCAGGCATAGATGTTAGAAAAGGTAAAAAGATCGTTTTAATTGTTTTATTGACCAACGGAAATTTGCAAGCTTTGAACACCGAATTACCATGAGGCTATTAAAAAGGAAAAAAGATTTCGGTTTTGCAGAAAATCTTTCGGTGAAAGTTGAGAGAATCGTTGAGTGGGCGACTTTGAAAGAAAACCAAAATACCTCGTCAGAAAGGGATCAACGACTAGTGGAATCAGGAGGGAAGTCATGAAAAGCAAAACAAGAATCTTGAAGACAAACAACTGATTTATTTGAAAGGATTCGGGCAGAAACTACAAGAAGAAGCGGGAGACAGAAAGGAGAACGGGAGAGAAGAATTAAAGAATCTGAAAGGGAGAACTAGTTATTATTTGTTGATCAGTTTACGATAGGGCGGATTTGAAAGGAGAAAGTAAAGTCCCTAATGTTGCAGATCCAAGATTGTGCAGAATAAGGTGGAAACTGCACAGAAGTAGAGAATATTGAAGGACCAGAGAAAGATCTAAAATTCTTCAATCTGAAGGAATTTTTTTTTCTCTCTGAAAAAGTAAGGACTTCTAAGGAGAGGCACTCCAATTGGACTTCTTGTTTTGAAGACTTCTTTCTTCTAAGAAGAAAGGGATCAGCGACAAGTGGAATCAGGAAGGCAATCATGAAAAGCAAAACAAGAATCTTGAAGACTTCTTCTTTTTCTCCATGTGGAAGAAGAAGTCTTCAAGATTCTTTTTTTGAAGACTTCTTCTTCCTCATGGAGAAAAAGAAGAATACTTCAAGATTCTTGTTTTGAAGACTTCTTTCTTCTAAGAAGAAAGGGATCAACGACAAGTGGAATCAGGAAAGCAGTCATGAAAAGCAAAACAAGATTCTTGAAGACTATTAACTGATTTATTTGAAAGGATTCGGACAGGAAGGAGAACGGGAGAGAAGAAATAAAGAATCCGAAAAGGAGAACTAATTATTATTTGTTAATCGCTTTACGATTGTGCAGATTTAAAATGAGAAAGTAAAGTCCATAATGTTGAAGATCAAAAAAAAAAAAGATTGTGCAGAATAAGGCGGAAACTGCACAGAAGTAGAGATTATTGAAGGATCAGAGAAAGCTATAATTCTTCAATCTGAAGTAATTTTTTTCCCTCTAAATGGAAGAACTTCTAAAGAGAGACACTCCAGTTGGACGTTTTCCTGTTAGCACGCTCTTATAAGAAAAATAAGGATCAAGGACCGACGAAGGAACGGGTTTGGGGTCAGCGATTTTTGGTTTACTGCGCCCCGGATTTGAATTTCGGTCTCCAGCTTCGGTCGTCAATTTGTGTCAGCGTCATCATCATCTGTCTGTCGTCAGTGTTTGTGTCATTCAACACAAGTAACAGCTTTTAAAAGATACAACCAACGCTCCGTTCCCATTACGGGCTGCCAACGCAAGGGCCCGTGGTCCGCCTTGTATATAGGCGGGTCAATCTAAATCATCAGCATCAGGAGAGGCGATTTGAGACACGAGACCTCTTACGGTTGTTATAAAAAGGATATTTTAATTGCAAAGGGATCAATGTTTCTATTGGGTTCCCTCGCCATGAAACGCCTTCAAGATGTTCGTCACAAGAAATTCGGCCAAAAAGTGCAATGGCAGGAGGAGAGGAACTGGTCAAACAAATACTCTGAGGAAAGAGTTTGTTGCCCTTCATCAGGACCCCTAAAAGATTGATACACATTCGGGACGTTAAAACAAAAGTTAGCTTACGGGAAGAGTAGGAACGGGGGTACCTTCACATGCGCGCACACGTATATATATATATATATATATATATATATATATATATATATATATATATATATATATATATATATATATATATATATATATATATATATTGTTACGAACCGACTTAATGGTTCATTAGGTTCTTGAAGTTTTAAGGCATTCGGGACTGTAAAAACTGGCAGAGATAGAGACAAGCAACGGAGGGAGGAACTAAAGCAAAATAAAGTGAC
>NC_090754.1:90214710-90219710 GCF_036898095.1 Palaemon carinicauda
TGTTCCCGCGGCGATACCCGAGGACACCTTCCCGGAAATATCCGACTGGCTTTGTGAACAAGGAGACAGCCCAATAGCGTATGACACCCTCAAAACATACCTTCTGCAGCAGTACTCGCCGTCGCCAGCCGCCCGTGTAGCAAAGCTTTTTCAGCTGTTGCAACAACCGTTGGGGGACCAAAGGGCTTCGCTTGCCCTCAGGGAAATGACCAGTATCGCTCGCCTTCAACCTGCTGCAGACGGCTCTCCTCGTGAGGTGAACCTACTTCGTGCCCTTTGGATACGCCATTTACCCGGACCTATACGCGCTGCCATACCCGATGTCGATAGTTTACCCATAAAGGACTTGATGACCAAAGCCGACGCCCTTATGGACTGCCACTTCAAGACCTCCATCGACGCCTCCACCCCTGACAAAGAGGATGCATATTCAACGTCAACGGAAGCTGACATGAATGCCGTAGAACATACACGCCTACACCGTGAAGTGCCGAAGCGGCGACAAAGCTGCCCACCACCCACTAATCGCTCGCGCCCCAACAAACGACTTCTACAGCCACTTACTACCTCCCATCCGCCGCAGTTTTGCTACTACCACTTTAGATTCGGGGCAACAGAGTAGAAATGCGCCGAGGATTTTCAGTGGCCAAAAAACGTGTAAGTAGGCCATCGCTCGTGTCGGTGGCCTCCCATGTTTCTCATCTTTTTTTTTTATATGATGCAGGAACGGGCGTGCGATTTTTGGTAGACACGGGTGCTTGTCATTCTCTTTTGCTAAGGAAACTCTTCAAGACATGACGTAGTCTGTCTACATCTGCCGTCGTCCGCTTGGTGGCTGCCAACGGATCTGCGATACCCACCTACGGTTACGAGAACCTCACATTATCATTCGGAAACGGTAAATTCAATTGGAAGTATCTCGTTGCTGACGTCACATTGCCAATCCTCAGTGCGGATTTCCTCTCTCATTTCCACCTTCTGGTTGATGTCGCCCACCGACCATTGGTCAACGCAGACTCGTACTTGTCGACACCTCTTCAACCCGCCCCTTCTAACCTCGCTCTCCACATTAGTGCACCCAGGGATGCCTACGCCCACCTCCTCACGTCGTACCCGGAAGTTCTCCGTCCAGAACTTCGCCAAACACCCACGGTTCCTACCAAGCACGGTATTTATCACCATATCAAGATGACGGGAGCCCCAGTCTTCGCAAAATTCAGACGTCTGGCACCGGAACGATTGGCAATCGCCAAACAGACGTTCGCCAAAATGGAGGAAATGGGCCTTTGCCAAAAGGCCTACAGCCCATGGTCGTCACCCTTACACATCGTTCTGAAGAAAGACAGCTCCCTCCGTCCATGCAGGGATTACAGGCGCCTGAACATGCAAACAGAACCGGATCACTACCCCCTCCCAAACATTGCCGACGTGACCTCCTACCTTCACAAAGCAAAGGTTTTCTCTACGCTCGACCTCCTGAAGGGGTATTATCAGGTGCCTATGAACCCAGAAGTCATCCCCAAGACTGCCATCACCACTCCGTTTGGTACATACACCTTCAATTACTCCTGTTTTGGCCTTCGTAATGCTGGGGCCACATTTCAACGTCTCATGAATGGCATCTTAGGGGACCTCCCTTTCTGTGTATGTTATGTGGACGACATACTTGTGTTCTCCTCCTCAGAAGAGGAACACATCCGTCACCTGCGCATCGTGCTCGACCGCCTGCAACAAAACGGCCTTGTAGTCTGGTACGACAAGTGTACCTTTGGTGCCAACGAAGTGTCGTTCTTAGGGCACCACATCACTCCTGAAGGAGTCCATCCCCTCCCTGAGAAGGTAGCAGCCGTTTAGAACTTCCCCGTGCCCTCGACCGTCAAAGCTCTGCAGGAATTCTTGGGCATGATCAACTATTATCTCCGTTTTCTGCTAGCCATTGCCGCCACTCTTGCTCCCCTCTACGCCTCCCTCAAGGGCAAGTCAAAGGACCTGAAGTGGGGTCAACTTTAAGAAGCAGCCTTCTGCAATGCAAAGAAGGCCCTATCAACTGCTGCGGCTCTCACTTTTCCTATCCCACATGCCCCTCTCCTTCTCTCCACCGATGCCAGCGACGTCGCTATTGGTGCAGTACTCGAGCAGGTGGTCAACGGCTCGCCCCGCCCATTGGCCTTCTTCAGCAGGAAAGTGTCCGAGGCAGAATCGGGTTTTCTACCTTCGATCGAGAATTGCTGGCGGTGCACTTGGCTGTCCGTCACTTTCGCCATTTCTTTGAAGGTACGCCCTTCGTCATTCGCACAGACCACATGCCTCTGGTGCACGCCTTTACTCGACAGTCTGATGCCTGGTCCGCCCGGCAACGCCGACATCTCTCCGCCGTGGCTGAATACGATTGCACCCTTCAATAAGTCCCTGGGAAAATGAATCCCGTTGCCGATGCCCTGTCAAGAAACACGTTGGCTGCCGTTCAACTGGGATTGGATTACAACGCCCTGGCTGAAGCCCAGCGGCTGGATCCAGAGTATCAAGCATGTAGGACATCCTGCAAGTCCCTCCGTTGGGAAGACTTTCCCCTTGAATACTCCAACACCACCCTCCTCTGTGACGTCAGTACTGGTAGACCGCGACCTTGGATTCCTGCTCCCATGCGACGGCAGGTGTTTGATTTCATTCACGGCCTTTCACATCCCTCGTGCCGTTCGACTGCACAGCTGCTGAAGGCAAAGTTCATTTGGCACGGCATTTCTAAGGATGCTAAGGATTGGGTCCGCACCTGTACTTCTTGCCAAACTTCCAAAGTACATCGACACACGGATTCCGGAGTGGGCACCTTTCCTCAGCCTCAGCGTCATTTCGCACACATTCACGTCGACGTTGTAGGCCCCCTACCCACATCACAAGGACATCGTTACCTGTTTACTGTCATCGACCGCTCCACTCGTTGGCCTGAAGCCATTCCCATGGAAACTGCAACGTCCGCCTCATGTACATCTGCCTTACTCTCTGCATGGATTGCAAGATTTGGTATCCCTGAGCATATCACTTCCGATAGGGGAACCACTTTCACCTCTCAATTGTGGACATCATTAGCAAATCTCCTGGGCATCACCCTACATCAGACAACGGCCTACAACCCCGCTGCCAATGGAATGGTTGAACGTTTTCATCGCACCCTCAAAGCAGCTTTGATGTCCTGCTGCAATGATTCCAACTGGTTTACTCAGCTTCCCTGGGTCCTCCTGGGACTAAGGACCACTCCTAAAGACGCCCTCGACGTCTTGGCAGCTGAAATGGTGTATGGCGACCCGTTGGTCTTCCCTGCCGAATTATTTCCTTCTACAACATCCTCCGACGATCTCCAGCATATACGTCACGTCGTGAGAAAATTTACTCCATGCCGCCAGACTTACAAGCCCCCAGCAAAGCATCACATACCAACAGACTTGCACTCAGCAACGCACGTCTTCCTGCGCAACGACACTAGCAAGCCACCGCTAACGCTCCCTTACACGGGCCCTTTCCTTGTGATCCGCCGCAGTCCGAAAGCATGCCTACTAAACATTCGTGGCAAAGAAGACTGGGTCTCCATTGATCGTCTAAAACCTGCTTATCTTCTGCCAGATGACCCGCCTACAGTTCGCCTCTCTAGATCAGGGCGCCCTATTTAACATGTACAGTATGTCATTTTTAGGGGGGGAGCCATGTACCAACCGTGTGTCACACGATCGTACATAGTTCATTTTGTGCTTGTATCTTCGCTCTCCCCTCACACTAAAAAGAACCTGAAAAATCATGTCTGCTTTTTTCATCTGTAACATTGTTGATTATTCAACATGAAAATTCTTGTTGCTTTGATATTTTGTATATAAAGGAGAGTGTTCTACAATAAACTAACTCAATTGCTTTCACACTGCCTTTGAGTTCACAACCTTCTCTCGGCACGTTACACCTTGCCCCAGGCAGTTGATAGTGGATAGTTGAGACGTCAAATGATAATAAAAAATTGAAATATGGCAACTTTGATTTGTAAATTTTGTATGCTTTTGCTAAAAGGACAGCCCTTTACTGTCTTTGGTTCCCTAAGGTTGGAGAAGGCTCCGCCCATTTCGTAGAAGTAGTAAGAAGGGCAACACCTTGTCTGTTTTGTCATGGGAACACGAGATATCTAACGAAAGATTTCCCCCGAGTGTCGGCGTTCTTTTGATTCTAACTGTACATAAAATTTCATATATCAGCTGACATTTACAACATTCTCACTTTCTTTGAAGTAGCCCCCCCCCTCTCTCTCTCTCTCTCTCTCTCTCTCTCTCTCTCTCTTCTCTCTCTCTCTCTCTCTCTCTCTCTCTCTCTCTCTCTCTCTGGAAACACTGCCACACATTCCTTCAGACACAAATCCTATTACGCATTACGCAACACAACGCAATAATGTCGCAAAGAACGAATCTCCCTTGCCACAGAAGTTACCGAGACAAGGAAGTGCATCATAATGGCACCGAGACTGAGCCGGTGCTTGTGTCTGGAAAGTCGGCAAGCAAGTAATTGCTTGATTCTCAATTTACCTGTTTTAGTGATTTAGAAATGCCATGGGGGCGTCATCTTTGGAATTTGTAGCTGGGATAGGTAGTTCGTGGGAGGGAGTAAACTGCCGTAAGGAACTGGTGGATTATTATCATTTTTATCGTTTTTATTATTATCATAACTAGTGCACGTGACCTGTCAAATATTGCTGTTAAGTGTTTAGATAGATATGCACACACATGCATATCTACCCCCCCCCCCCTCCAGTCTCATCAAAGTATAATTACTCCTCCTCCTCCCCACTTGAGGGGTGGGAAGAGCCGAGTGTGACCGGATATATATATGTATATATATATATATATATATATATATATACCAAATACTTTTTCCTTCATTATATATGGGAGATTATTAATATTATTATTATTATTATTATTATTATTATTATTATTATTATTATTATTATTATTATTATTATTATCAAT
>NC_090754.1:90228069-90233069 GCF_036898095.1 Palaemon carinicauda
TTATTTTGATTGTTCATTGCTTCCTTTGTTGTTTATTTATTTCCATATATCCTCATTCGGTTATTTTTCCCTATTTCAACCCTTGGTCTCAAGTATAGCATCCTGCTTTTCAAACTAGGGTTGTAGCTTAGCTAATAAAAATAATAATGATAATAATGATAATAATAATAATCATAATAATAATAATAATAATAATAATAATAATAATAATAGTAGTAGTAGTAGTAGTAGTAGTAGTAGTAGTAGTAGCGCTGTGCCATATTTTATTACCATATTTTATTAACCCAGTTCACATCTTTCCTTGCATGAGGAACATAATCTTGTAGATGTGACACATATTTTCATACTGCGATGCCATGCCTTCTCACATGCGACTTTTGATCATAAACTTGATAGCCTGGGAGGGATGTGTGGCAACACCGCTGGTACATAATTTGGGAAGCTCATCTTTTGAAATTTAGAGCACATATTTACTCATTACCGCTTATACCAAACCGCTATCATTTTCGTCCAGTTTTTAAATACCCGAAAGGTTCATTAAATTATTTTCAGTGATCAATGACCATGTTGGCTTTCACGTATGCATTTATTAGGTAAGTCCAATAGAGGATATAAATAATGCCTTTTTCTTTCGTATTTAAGTGACTTTGAATGATGAAGTTGAAGCTATGAAAGAAAAATGTTTGGGAAATTATGCATCTGTTACCATGTATAGAAATTCAGCATTTATATTATGAATCCCGCATATATACATACAAACATGCTTATATACATACATGTACAGTATGCATATATATTTATATAATCATATATATATATTTCAATTTTATATACCTATTCATATACATACATGTATATGTATTGATAAATGTGTGTGCACATAATATATATATATATATATATGTGTATATATATATATATAAATATATATATATATATATACAGTATATATATATATATATATATATAAATATATATATATATATAAATATATAAATATATATATATATATATATATATAAATATATATATTGATATGTGTATGTATATATACATATATATATATATATATATATGTATATATATATACATATATATATATATATATATATATGGGACACGTACAGCTTAGATGCAAAAAATGGACATGCTAATTAAATGCGAGTAATTAACCTCTCAAGTGTTTTCGTGGACGGAACTCATATCCTATTACCCAGGTGTGGTACTTAAGGGACCATTTTAGATGTCAGCTGATTTTTCATTTAGGCCTTCGGATGGCGACCTACAATTTCTATATATTGATATAAGTTTACCTTAAATATTTCTTTTCTTTTCAATTTATTCATGCATATACAGACACACACCCTGTATACTTGCATATCTTCTTTCCCGCAGTTATCTCTACATTAAGGGGTCGGTTGCCTTCTTTCAAAGGCATCATCTTGCACATAAATGTAGACTAATGTACTTGCTTATACCTAGATGTATACATACCCATGTACATATTTGTACCCATCTGCATACATTCATATACACATTAATGCATATATGCACCTATAAACTATCCATCCAAACATACATATTTGCACATGTCTTACTTAGCAATGCATAGATAGAAAACACACAAGTAACCACAGAGCTTAATCAAATATATATATATATATATATATATATATACAGAGACGTAGACCCAGGGGATAGGTGGTGCAACCCCCCCGCCCCATACATGGGTGTTAAGGGATGCCTTATATAGTTACCCTTGCCTTAATTCAGTCAGTCTCTCACCTCCTCTACAGTTATCATTATTACTGAAAGTAATCATATGTTTTGACTTTTGACTATGACTAAAAATAAAAATAGTTACTCTACTATTTATCGTTTTCTTTAGCTCAAATACTGTCACGATCGTAGAAATATTTATTTGCATAAATGTGTGTATGTTTGGAATGCTTAGATGTGACTAGAGTGGGGAGGACCAAGTCTGGGAGACGTCAGGTGAACAGCTGCCTACTACAGCTACTGACTTCTTACTGGGTACGAGTGGTATACTAATTCTCCTATTTATTAATGCTCAAGTGTCAATACGTGGTACACTCTCCCTGCAGCAAACCAGAGGCGACTGTGACAAGAACACTGTATATGCGAGTAACTTTGGAACATATATATGGTTGTGATAGCCTATTGGTAAAGTCCCTCCTTGGGGATCTGTCGTACTGGGGTTCGATTCCAGCCCAAGCTCGATAGTTTTTTTTTAAAGTGTCTGCAACCTCATCATCCTTGTTAACTAAGGATGTGGCGTTTGGGGAAGCTTTAGCTCTATCTTCTAAGTTATCAGCATGCATTGACTGACCCTCCCTGGTCATAGCTTGGGTGGAGAGGGGTCTTGGGCACTGATCATATGTATGTATGGTCAGTCTTTAGGACGCTGTCACTGTCCCTTGCCTTTGCCATTCATGGACGTTCCTTAAACCTTTAAACTTGTTTTTGCGTGGTTTTGCCTTAACTTTGCCTCACATTGAAATAACCGTGCACCCTTAAAGAAAAACCGTAATATTAATCGGAAATTCTCCGTAAAAATATACTGTTCTCAGCCGTATTTCAGTAAAACACAAGCGACCGCAATTTTAACTCTGTTATTATCTTTTATTGTTTGGTGACCGTAATATCACACTTTTAAGTCAATATTTCCGTTTTTAAAGCGGTAAAAATTCTGGAATAAATGTTGCCTGACATTTACAGTTTTCTAATGCAAATTTTTAACTGTGTGTTTGACTGTCCAGAGACTGAGATTAGGTTGGTTGACAGGTGTGGACAGATGCCCTTTTGAAAACTCTTTTGATCATAATCGTATTACTGAAATCTATTAAATTTAGTTAAATATTGGCCTCAGAATATACCTAATTTTTCGATTCAATAGCCATAACCTCTCCTCAGGTCATAGCAAGAAACCCCGCCATTGTATATACATACACCCATTTGCTTTGTGTTATATGGGAGTGTCCTTATATATATATGCATTGATATGTAAAATGTGTAAATATGTATGTAGAATATGTATATAATGAGAGGGTTATACAGTTTGTTTATACATACATAAATGTGTTTATCCATGTGTATGTGGCTGTTTATGCAATTTTTATATGCATGTACATGTATGTAAGTATATATGAACGTATATGTTTCTGTATATGCAGGGATGTCTTGTAAGCAACTAGTGTTCGCAATCCGTCAAAAGTGACGGCTAAATGTTCAAATAGATACGCACACACACAGATTCAATCTTTCACACCCACCACCGTTTTTCGTCTGGTTGCTTGAAGCGAACCGACCTAGAATGGGTGGCCCTGACCAGGGGATACAGAACCCTTCTCACCACGCAAGGTATCTACACGCACAAAGGGAGCATATATAAATATATGAATATACTGTTTATATATATATATATATATATATATATATAAATATATATATATATATACGTTATATATAAATATCAGTATATATATATATATATATATATATGTAAATATAAATATATATACAGATATATATATATATATATATGTATATATATGTAAATATAAATATATATACATATATATATGTATATATATATATACTGTATATATGTATATATATATATATATATATATACTGTATATATGTATATATATACATATACTGTATATATACAGTATATATATACAGTATAAAATATATGTGTGAAAATATTTATGTATTTATATGCAAAATAGGAATACAACATTCTGATAGCGCGCATGTCAATATCAGTCTGACCCAGACGACAGGAAAGGAATAATCGGACGTTGGAACAATTGTCTGGCCTGAAACTCGCTTCTGCAATGGACGCTCGATTATGGGAAACGTCAGGATCGACGTCGGGAAAATTCGAGGCGACATTTCGGGACGACATTTCTATAAGAGGGATTAGCCAAAGCCGACATTGAAACGAGTCTAAGGCGAAGTGGGAATGTGCTTAACATTTACACCAGAGAGAGAGAGAGAGAGAGAGAGAGAGAGAGAGAGAGGAGTGAAGCCACTATAGGAAAGACGTCCTTTAATCTTTCCCCTGAGAGACTAACGATCAGTTGTACTCATATCTCCTTTGGGAAATGCGAAGAAATGGCAGAATTTTTTTCTCTCTGTGTTTATATATGTATACTGTATATATATATATATATATATACATATATATATATATATATATACATATATATATATATATATATAGAAATTATATATATATCATGATTATATATACACATGTATATACACTTATTGATATATATATATATATATATATGGATATATATATATGTATATATATATATATATATTTATATATATATATTTATATATATATATATATCTATTATATTTACATATATATACATACATATACCTATATATATATATATATATATAATATACATACATACATACATATATGTGATTATATGTCAGTATATGCGAATTAGGGGGTGGTCGAAGATAAGTACTGAAATCCATCCAAGTTACTGTCCTATGCAATATTACTTTCACAAATAGTCAAAGTATTTATTACATGGATATTATAAATAAACTAAATTTAGTACAAAATTCCTTCCTATTAATGTTATCCTTAACCTTTGCAAATTATAACATCCCATCATCGTCACGTAATAAATCAATATCTCACTTTTTTTCATTACAATCTTCTAGTTGTTTATACAGATAGTGTCGACGGAATTAGACTTTTCAGTGTAGTTATCACGTCTTTCTGTGCTTGCTCTAACTTCAGTATTCTTGCTCAAGCATTTGCCTCTTGTTTTTCTTCATATAATTAACAAGAAAATAACCGTTTAAAGTCATACGTTATTCACAAGAAGGAAATTTATTTTATAATGTTTTAATATTTGTTTTATTTGTAACTTGAATAGTTGAGACTCGTTACTTTCCAGGATTAGTTTTTAAATGATAGATGAGGTAATTTTTGTTAC
>NC_090754.1:90240569-90248069 GCF_036898095.1 Palaemon carinicauda
TGATTTTACATCTTTTGAGAATTTGTAAAATAAAAGTTAGGTAATAAAGAAAATAGAGGAGGAAAATAGTTATTTCGTTCAATCTGACATCTGAAAGTCTGCTCCATTGTTGAAGATTAATCTGAACGAACTCTAAGGATTATTTAATTACAAATTTTTCAAATAACCTTTTATTTTTATTTTCTATTTTCTATTCTTTTCTAAAAGAAAAAAAAAGAGAGAGAAGAATAAATACAAGTAAAAAACGAGTAACATGTAGTGAGAAAAATCTCCCCGATGTATTAAAGAGCAATTGTCTGACTACTCTATACACACATGCACACACATATATATATATATATATATATATATATGTATATGTATATATATAAATAAAGATATATATATGTATATATATACATATATATATATATATATATGTATATATGTATATACATAATATATATATATATATATATATATATATATATATATATATATATATACTGTAATTTCTTTCGTGTCACACTTAGCACTCTTTCTCCCCCCCAAACCTCTGGTAGAGGAGAGAGGGAGTAGTCATACCCTGGTGAGAGGGGGTTACCCCGAGATGTAAGGGAGAGGGTGTGTGCAAGTGCGTTTGTTTGCATATCTATCTAAATATTTAGCTGCCATTTTTATAAGTCTCGTACACTAATATGAATATATTGAAGAAGAAAGGGAATAGTTAGGAAAAGATTAATATAATAGAGAGGAAAGAATACAAGATAAGGAAAATAATAGAAGAAGGGAGAATATATTTAGAAAATGTCTTCTCACTTCCTTGGAGTTTTAAATATCATCATTAATTCAGACTGTCTCTCCTTCGTCTCAGTCAGAGACTTGATCCAATTTATCTTTCGGACATTCGTACATTTTCCGCGAAGGCAAAAAGGGTCCTTTGCTTCTTTGATGATTCTTGTATATTCAGTTTTCTCGAGTTTCTATATGCTGATGCTTCTGAATTTTTATGTGCCTTAGTGTATATGTATATATATATATATATATATATGTGTGTGTATATATATATATATATATTTATATATATATATATATATATATACATATATATATATATATATATATATATACATATATATTTATATATACGGTGTATATATACATATATATATATATATATATATATGATATATACCTATATATTTATGTATATGCATTTAGATATACTGTATGTATCTATATACACATATATGTATATGTATGTATATATATATTTGTATATATATAGACATATATGTATATATATGCATATATATGTATATATATGAGTGTGTATATGTAAACATTTTATATATGATATATACATATAAATGTATGCATTTACATATGCATATAAGTATATGTATCTATATACATACACTCATACATACATACATATATGTATTCCAGTCAAGCTGAACAGCTTTGCCAGACGTAGGACTACTTGGTCTCTCCCGTCCCCCCAAGTAGGGGCAGAGGAAGTAGAAATACCTTGGTGAGCGGGGATACCCCGATAAGTACTCTCTGAAACTACAACTGCTGTGTTGTAGTGAGGAAAGGGGGGAGGAGTGGCAAGAGTTGATTCTGTGTGTGTGCATGTTAGGCTATGAGCCAAGAGGGTTTGTCGGTACCGTACAGATGGAGTATGGCTCACTGTGATATATGCCCCTAGATATGGAAAAAAAAGTTATAGTAGTGTATAACACTCGGCCATCCCTTTGTCACCACCCAAAATATTATCATATGCCTGCTTCGCTTCAACGAAAAATGCAATATTTGCTAAAATTGGGAACAAATATATTTTCAAGGACCACGGAGTGCCAATAATTTGCATACTGGATGCCAACTAATATTGTAATAAGTATATAGAACACAGGTGTGGGTTATCAACAAATATTTTCAATAATGACATAAAATGAAAAACTTCAGTAATCTTGCTCACCATCAGAAATATCATCCTCGTCGAGGCTGTAGTCTGGCTCGACAGACAAAGGCTGATTGTCACATGTGGCATGTTTACACATGTCTGTACATTTCAGTCCATTATTAATGCAGACACACCTTGGTAGCTTCCAGCTCTTAGAACAATCACAGACCAACAAATTCAGGAGAGCTTGTGGTGCAGGCTGTTCACTCATCCCATCCACAGCCAGAGTTCCTGCATGCTGATCATCCCATATCCATCCTTTCCCAACTGGACTGGGGATCATTGGGTGCGTCTGAAGGCTTCTTTCCCAAATTTCTATAATGTAATTGGCCCGCTGTCATTGCACGGAGGCAATTGGTGGCTCTCAATCCTGTCCTTCTTTGCACAGAAAAGATGGTATCGAAAGGTATTGAGCTCCGTTGTACCAGACTTGAAGGCATATAGGAGGCGTTTGAAATGCTCCAGCTTATCCATGAGCTCCTTGGTCATATTCCATTCTTGTCCCAACTCACCGAACGCTTCTTGGACAGCTTTGCTAGAACTAAGTAGGTTAAGCACTCCAAGTTTGCCTTTGCCGGAAAATGTCTTGACAGTGTCGCAACCTGTGTAAGCATGCATCCCTATAAGTCCATAACAAACATCTCCGCCCACTGAAGCTGCTATTTTGGTAATGTCAATGAGTCATTTTCAATCTTTGGTGCTACATTTCTGGAACAATTTTGATGCAATTTCAGTATGAATCACCAATGCCATGACAAATATGTTGGCGTCATCGGAGCTGATTACAACGGCTGGATATCTATTATGTGCAGCATGAACAGCATAAATAAAGAGTAGACCATCTGCTTCCTCGTGTGTACTCTGCATCTCCAGGATCTCCGTGTGTCCTTCCGTGGTGATTTTGTAACACTTGTCTTCATTTGTTACAAATAAGACCTTCCCATTCAGATGCTTGGTGCAATCTAGCTTCTTCCATTCGCTCACCAGAAATGAAATGAGGTTAGACTTATTCCCAACATGAGATAAGAAGCTTCTCCATTGCCTTACAATATGCCATGATGTCATGTCCTGAAGCTCTCCTCTGGTGAATCTTGGTAAGTGCCGAAGACAATATCGATCCTATCACTACTGCTGCCATCTTTCAGCGCCATCGAAAAAACAAAGCAATTTCCCCAAAGTTGACCTGATCTGCTTTCACCTTTTGAACCATGCTCATTCCGTCTATTATTGTTGCAGAATTATCAGGAAGTTGGTCAACAGGAGCTACATTTTTGTAGATAATTAGCCAGAGCAGCCTTGTTGGTTTTATGGAGGAGACTTTCTGGGGCTACTAGTGCCCATGGCAATGGACCAAAGGGATGGGATAGTATATCAGTCATTTGCAGATTTCGTCCTTGTGCCATCACAACAATGCGACCAAACAATGCTCTGTCAGCTTGAAGAATCACGGATTGGCCATTCATTGTGACTTGTTTCTTCTTGCATAAATTACTGAAGGTTTTCAGTTTGTTCATTTTCATTAGATCATGAAAGCCTTTGATTGATGGGTCTGCCTCGAGTCTGTCAACTTTGAAATTTGTGTAGCAATCAACTTCAATGTCTCTGGCATTCTTCAATTCCAAGGTGATGAAGTCGGGGGCTATTTTTTCTGTCGAGATACTGATAAGTTCTCAAGCTTCTTCAAATGGATTTACTCAACTCTTCACAAGCTGTACTATTGTTGAAACAACAACTTCATCTTTCCTCACCCGCATTTTTTTGGTCAGTGTGCGGAACATATGATTTGTGTTCTTCTACCATTTCCCTCATCTGGCTAAGAAAGGCACTCCTGTATTCTGCAGTGATGTAAAAGCATTTTACTGCTCATGGTTTCAGACTAAACCTTGTTGTGCTTCCTGGGGTCTATGTATCTTTTTTCAAGGTGACCTCAGTCGCTTAATCAACGGGAATGCGTCCAAACATGTTGTGACTAGATAGTTGAACAGAGAATGAACCATCCAAGAAGGCCTAATACACAGCTGGATGATTGTTTTCCAGGTTGGTCATCTCAGCATAATATGCTGGTAGATATCTTGCATTGTTGAATTTGCTATAGGTAAAACATCAGAGAATCATGTTATGGATAGCAAAGAGATGCAAGAGCCAATTTCCTTCTCAAGTAGCACGCAGCAGGAATAGCGAGCCGTTTTCAACTATGTCCACATAAGATATCCAAAAGGCAGAGAGTTCTCCATTTTTTTTCCGAAGATGGTGAAAAAATTCGTTCCAGATGGCGACCAACCCCATGTATTTAGGGTTTGCCAGAGGACTGTCATTTATGTTGACACAAATGTTGGACCAAATCAAACACTTCTGACACAGAAACTATGTTGTGGTTTTCTTCTGGTTTGTTTCTTTCAACCCATGGAATCAATACCTACCATGCTAGTCTCATGAATGCTTCATATGCTGACTTGTGCACGTACAGTACGTGGTTGTACATCTTCCCAGAAAACACTGGCTAGTGAGCCTTCCACTGTAAGGTTTGTTTCTATGCACAGGTCCCGGAGACCAACATCTTGAAAACGAGCTCCCAAAATTGCGAGTATATTGCCGACTGTATGGAAAGTGCTCAGACAGAGAAGGATTTGTGAATACTTGTCAGACTGTTTCCAGGTAATTTATGTGCCTTAGCATATAAGGCCTGGTTCAACACTACAAAAACCTCTCCTAAGTGTAGTGTTTTGCTTCTCGTGAAAAATATAATGTTCCCGAGGAGAAACAGGTTCTGTCTCAAGGCCAGATGCTGGTCTTTTGTAGTCCCTGTAGAAGGAAGCATGATAATGTGCTTCAGAAGCAGCTATATCCATACTCGTTATGGCTAAGATCTTGGTGTCACACTTGCGTGTTGCACAAACTCGAAGAGTCTGGTCCAATCTACAGATTGGACTAGTTTTTCCCGAGTTGATGCAAAAAATGCATGTGTGCTCATAGATGCATGATTTTGATGAAGATCGTCTTGTCGGTCGCTTAGCTTTGGAACACCCAGCAACAACTTCCACTGATGAGCTTGGTAGTGCTTTACGTTTAAGGGCGTCCATATCTCTTTTCCTCGTAAAATGGCTTCTACTTTTCCTATGGTAGAATATGTGTGGAATCTCTTTGTCTGTCACCGATTTAGCAGTGTCAAGTAAAAGGAAATGGTCTCTTACTTGAGCAGTATTCAGTAAGGTTTTCCATGATTCAAAATTTTGGGGACTGCCGAGTTGCTCATTTGGGTCAATACTCTTTGATTCCTTGTGAATTATATATTTTTTTTTTCAATTGGCTAGTTTTTTCATCCATTGGTTTAACATGTGTACTTGGAAAGACAAAAGAAATAACGATTTAGTCGGGCAATACAGACTACCCACTACTTTTAGGCATTTTAATATATTTAGATGTTTCAATTTTGAAATATTGCATTTAGTATGTTACATACTTGTCTCTTCATTTTGTCATGATGCATAGTTGAACCAAAATTGCGCTGAGTTACCAAAAGTGGACGAATAATCGTAAAATATTCGAACGCAGTAATTTGTTCCAAAATATCTAAATTAGGGGCTATGGTTAAAATTAGTGTCCAAGCAACCACAATATCAGATTACTAAGTAAAGTAATTATATATTCCATTGCAGTGGTTCCTTGTGAAGTTTTTGAGGGATCAAATGTTACTCTGGAAGTTTTTCATTTTCGAAACAGACAAAAATGCAGTGTGAATTCTGAACCCCAAGTGATTTCGACCACCTTTTTTTTTTTTTTACTAAATTTAACATATTTTTTTTTTGTCATTATATGAAATTTATTTTGATAACCCACACAAATGTTTTATATTCTTATTAATATTTTAGTTGACATCCAATATGCAAATTATTGACACTGTGGTCCTTCAAACAAGTAATTTAGCAATTTTATCAAATATCACATTTTTCTTCGAAACTAGGCAAGCGTATAGCAATATTTCGAGTGAAAACACATGGATGGACGAGAGTTATACACTACTATCCCTATTTTATACATGTTCATAAACATGTATCTTCCAAAAAATCACAGTAAGCCTTACTCCATCTATATGGTACTGGCCGATCAATTTTTGGGGGTCTGACTCATAGCCTATATCTGTCTAAATATTTATACGTCTTTTTTGACAGGTCACGTATACTAGTGCTCATACCCCCCACACACTCATACAGTATATATATAAATATATATATATATATATATATATATATATATATATATATATATATTTACACACACAGCATATATGTATATATACATCCTCTTTATAACATATGTTACCGATATATTCTTGATTTTTTATTAACGCTGAAAGCCTACAACTATTACACTTAAATATTCATTGTCACGTCTATCACTTTCCGTATTTTAAAATTAGCAGTTTCTTCTATCACATAAAATGTTAATCATAATGTCCTTACATAGCACCTTTAAAAAGGAAAGGCAATATCAAAATTAATGAAAAATAGAAATACGAATAAAACAAACTCTTTGAAATATAACTGAGATACAGATTCTGAAAAGACTCTACAACACATAATTACTTCACGGTTTAAGTTAACTATCAAATATTTTTCCTAACGCCATTTTCTACAATATCATCATAGGTTTGTGGAAATCTCATTTAACTTCTTACGTCCAAAACGTAATACTAATTACAGTTATTAATTAGTCGAGGAACCATGGAATTGCTCATTTGAATTTCCCTTTATAGTTACCATAATTACCATACAACATTACAAGAAGCTCAGTTAGAGGGATTCCCCATTTAACTTATCTGTTCATAAGGTCTGCAGAAGACACATTTCAAGATTAATCGCTTGAGAGCAATTCTACAAATTGCCCTAAACCTAGATCCTTAAAATAACATTTTCATAAATTACATCAAGATCTATAAAATTACAACATAATTTACTAAAGCTTTACAGTTTAGGAATCTGGGATTATTTAGTATTTATAATTCAGTTCCTTTAGTTAGATATCCTTTTCCTGGTTAGAAGCCTCGTCTGTTTATTAGCTATGACGTCACACACATTCAGTAGGGTGGCAGAATTAATGGGGTCTGCGCTCTATACTCAGAAGGTTAAACGTTGTAAGATATTGATGACCTTACTTAGGACGTCAGTTATTCATGTCAAATCAAATTACAATTATATTAGAGAGGATTATTTATTTTTTCAAAGTCACTTACATGTTATAGATTATTGGCAAAATTGGTATAGAATAATTTACTCATATATTTAATCAATTGGAAATATAATTATGTTGCAAATTTTGGTGGAAATAAAAAAAAAATAATTTTCCAATTCCTCCGTTATATTGCTATAAGGTTATTGGAACCCCATGCCTCTCTCTCTCTCTCTCTCTCTCTCTCTCTCTCTCTCTCTCTCTCTCTCTCTCTCTCTCTCAATGCAGTATGTTTATAAGTGTATCACTGTCATTAAATAAAGTGAATCCGATTAGAACAGCCCCCCCCCCTCTCTCTCTCTCTCTCTCTCTCTCTCTCAACGAAATAA
>NC_090754.1:90250569-90256192 GCF_036898095.1 Palaemon carinicauda
TTTGGGTAAGGGTTAGGTTGGGTAGGGAATGTTGGGCGTTTGTCAGTGCGTATGGGCCAGGTAGTGAGAAAAGTGAAGAAGAGAGGAATGAGTTCTGGAATGAATTAACTAGGTGTGTAGAAGGACTGGGTAGAAGGAATTATGTAGTTATTATGGGTGACTTAAATGCTAGAGTGGGCGCTGGAGAGGTAGAAGGTGTCATTGGGAAGTATGGCGTACCAGGTGAAAATGAGAGTGGTGAGAGACTGGTAGATATGTGTGTTGAACAAGAGATGGTAATAAGTGCTAGCTTTTTTAAAAAGAAAGATAAAAATAAGTATACATGGGTAAGAGTGGCAAATGGAAGAGTAGTAGAAAGGGCATTAATGGATTATGTGTTGATAACTAAAAGAATGTTTGGAAGATTGAAAGACGTGCACGTGTTTAAGGGTATGGCTAACGGTATGTCTGATCATATTTTGGTGGAAGGAAAATTAGCTGTAGCAAAAGAGTGGGGGAATAGAGTAGGTGGATGTAAAAGGGAGCTAGTGAGGGTTGAAGAGCTAATAAAACCGGGGGTAAAAAGTAAATATCAGGAAAGGTTGAAAATGGCATATGACGAGGTGAGAGTAAGAGAAACTGGTAATTTAGAGGAGGAGTGGAAGTTAGCAAAAGAAAATTTTGTTGGGATTGCAAGTGATGTATGTGGCAAGAAGGTTGTTGGAGGCAGCATGAGGAAGGGCAGTGAATGGTGGAATGAAGGAGTGAAGGTAAAAGTGGAAGAGAAAAAGAGGGCTTTTGAAGAATGGCTGCAGAGTAATAGTATAGAGAAGTATGAAAAATATAGAGAGAAAAAGGTGGAAGTAAAGCGCAAGGTACGTGAGGCAAAGAGGGCAGCTGACCCGAGGTGGGGTCAGGGACTAGGTCAGTCATATGAAGAGAATAAGAAGAAGTTTTGGAAAGAAGTGAAGAGAGTAAGGAAGGCCGGCGCAAGAATTGAAGAGACAGTGAAAGATGGAAATGGAAGGTTGTTAAAAGGAGAGGAGGCAAGGAAAAGGTGGGCGGAATATTTTGAAAGTTTGCTGAATGTTGATGATGATAGGGAGGCAGATATAATTGCTGTTCCAGGTGTTGAGGTGCCAGTGATGGGAGATGAGAATGAGAGAGAGATTACAATAGAGGAAGTGAGGAGAGCACTAGATGAAACGAGAGTAGGAAAAGCATCTGGTATGGATGGTGTGAAAGCTGAGATGTTGAAGGAAGGGGGTGTGACTGTACTTGAATGGTTGGTGAGATTGTTTAATGTGTGTTTTGTGTTGTCAATGGTACCAGTAGATTGGGTCTGTGCTTGTATTGTACCACTATATAAGGGTAAGGGAGATGTGCATGAGTGTTGTAATTCAAGAGGTATTAGTTTGTTGAGTGTAGTTGGAAAAGTGTATGGTAGAGTAATGATTAATAGGATTAAGGATAAAACAGAGAATGCAATCTTGGAAGTACAGGGTGGTTTTAGAAGAGGTAGGGGTTGTATGAATCAGATTTTTACAGTTAGGCAGATATGCGAGAAATATTTAGCAAAAGGTAAGGAGGTGTATGTTGTGTTTATGGATCTGGAGAAAGCATATGATGGAGTTGATAGGGAAGCAATGTGGAATGTGATGAGGTTATATGGAGTTGGTGGAAGGTTGTTGCAAGCAGTGAAAAGTTTCTACAAAGGTAGTAAAGCATGTGTTAGAATAGGAAATGAAGTGAGCGATTGGTTTCCGGTGAGATTGGGGCTGAGACAGGGATGTGTGATGTCGCCGTGGTTGTTTAACTTGTATGTTGATGGAGTGGTGAGAGAGGTGAATGCTCGAGTGCTTGGAAGAGGATTAAAACTGGTAGGCGAGAATGATCATGAATGGGAGGTAAATCAGTTGTTGTTTGCGGATGATACTGTACTGGTAGCAGACTCAGAAGAGAAGCTTGACCGACTAGTGACAGAATTTGGAAGGGTGTGTGAGAGAAGGAAGTTGAGAGTTAATGTGGGTAAGAGTAAGGTTATGAGATGTACGAGAAGGGAAGGTGGTGCAAGGTTGAATGTCATGTTGAATGGAGAGTTACTTGAGGAGGTGGATCAGTTTAAGTACTTGGGGTCTGTTGTTGCAGCAAATGGTGGAGTGGAAGCAGATGTACGTCAGAGAGTCAATGAAGGTTGCAAAGTGTTGGGGGCAGTTAAGGGAGTAGTAAAAAATAGAGGGTTGGGCATGAATGTAAAGAGAGTTCTATATGAGAAAGTGATTGTACCAACTGTGATGTATGGATCGGAGTTGTGGGGAATGAAAGTGATGGAGAGACAGAAATTGAATGTGTTTGAGATGAAGTGTCTGAGGAGTATGGCTGGTGTACCTCGAGTTGATAGGGTTAGGAACGAAGTGGTGAGGGTGAGAACGGGTGTAAGAAATGAGTTAGCGGCTAGAGTGGATATGAATGTGTTGAGGTGGTTTGGCCATGTTGAGAGAATGGAAAATGGCTGTCTGCTAAAGAAGGTGATGAATGCAAGAGTTGATGGGAGAAGTACAAGAGGAAGGCCAAGGTTTGGGTGGATGGATGGTGTGAAGAAAGCTCTGGGTGATAGGAGGATAGATGTGAGAGAGGCAAGAGAGCGTGCTAGAAATAGGAATGAATGGCGAGCGATTGTGACGCAGTTCCGGTAGGCCCTGCTGCTTCCTCCGGTGCCTTAGATGACCGCGGAGGTAGCAGCAGTAGGGGACTCAGCAGTATGAAGCTTCATCTGTGGTGGAAATGTGGGAGGTTGGGCTGTGGCACCCTAGCAGTACCAGCTGAACTCGGCTGAGTCCCTGGTTAGGCTGGAGGAACGTAGAGAGTAGAGGTCCCCTTTTTTGTTTTGTTTCTTGTTGATGTCGGCTACCCCCCAAAATTGGGGGAAGTGCCTTTGGTATATGTATATATATATATATATATATATATATATATATATATATATATATATATATATATATATATATATATATATATGTATGTGTGTGTGTGTGTGTATCCTTATAGATATTAAAGAGCATGTGTTTGGCTATATATAAAATATATATGAATATACAGTACTGAATATGTATATAAATGTGTTTGCATGTATGTATATATAAGTGGGTTGGTTTAAATCATACTCAGATACACCAGAATAAAAAAAAGACCTTCCTAAATACAAACTATTCCAGCAAATACAATTCCTGACAAGTCCTCGAATAATATCAAGATAGAGACACTTGGTCTCCATTGAAGAGAATCCTTGAGGTCATAACGGAGGATTATAATGGTGCGTATACTTCCGGCAATGACAGTACTTGACTCGTATCTTACCCTGAGGGCGAAGCTAATTAACCATAGCACTCGCTTAATCGCTAATAAGCTTGCTGGTTGCAGGTGACGTTCATGGGTCCTAAGTTCCGAAGGCAACATTTCCCTAACGAGGAATTTTTGAAGGAAAGGCGTCCTTTGGCATATCTTGCGGGAACTGGGTACACAGGCAGTTAGGGTTGCCAACTAGGCTTTCGTTTCATTATTATTATTATTATTATTAGTAGTAGTAGTAGTAGTAGTAGTAGTAGTAGTAGTAGTAGTTATTATTATTATGATTATTAATGATTAATAATAATAATAATATTAATAATAATAATGATAATAATAATAATGATATTTTATTATTATTATTATTATTATTATTATTATTATTATAGTAGTAGTAGTAGTAGTAGTAGTAGTAGTAGTAGTAGTAGTAAATAATAATAATAATAATAATAATAATAATAATAATAATAATAAAATATTATCACCATCTTTTTCATTATTATTCTCATTATTGTTATTAATATTAGCTAAGCCACAACCCTAGTTGGAAAAGTAGGATGCTATAAGCCTAAGGGCTCCAACAGAAAAAAAAATAGCCCATTGAAGAGAGGAAACAAACAAACTACGAGAGAAGTAATGAAAAATTAAACCAAAATGGTTTTAAGTGAAATATTTTAAGAACAGTAACCCCATTCAAATAAAACTCTCATACACAAACTATAAAATCTTCAAAAAAAAAGTGGGACGTAGTTTAAGTTTGTAAGCAGTGTGTATTTTATTTTTTTAAGCGATAAATATATTACTAACTCCTTAAATAAGCTTGTAAATAACATATATGAGACACAATAGCACCTATTGGCATAGTTGGTAGAATCTGAATCCTCATATAGGTATAGTTGCTAATCTCAGTAATAATAATAATATTAATAATAATAATAATAATAATAATAATAATAATAATAATAATAATGATAATAATATTTAATAATAATAATTCTTTCAATTGTTTGAAAACGCCCCTTGAATTGGTATGTATTAAGAAATTTTGAAAAACACTTATATAATTTAAATTTCGAAAAATAATTCTCAGCAATGTATTAATATATAAAAAAAGAACTGTCTATTCAAGCAGTTGAAGATGTCATCAAGAATTAGAAAGGTCATTTTTAACTGTTATGTCTTTGAAATGTTCCTTCAAAGACAACTTTGAAAGTAAAACCTTTTGTCCTTGCGCAAAAGCCAAAGAACTTTGTTACTGATTTTAAACTATTTTGTGTTTTTATTCATTTCATATATAGAGTTTATTTGCTATTCCCTTATTTACTTTCCTCACTTGGCTACTTTCCCTATTGGATCCTTTTGGTTTGTAGCATTCTGCTTTTCCAACCAGGGTTGTAGCTTTGACAATAATAATAATAATAATAATAATAATAATAATAATAATAATAATAATTGATAATTAATAATGATAAACTGTAATAATAATAATAATGATAATAATAATAATAATGATAATAATAATACTTAACAGTCCTTTTAATTTGGATAGGAAAGAAAATGTTAAAGCATCGTTCTTTTAGGATATAAAACCTCCCCATCCCCCTTTGATTGTAAAGAAGAGCCGGAAAAAATTATTCACTCCGAAAGCTTCTTACCCGGGAACGAATTTAAAAAATAAATAGAGAAACTATACCCAATTTTTTAATGAGGCGCATTTGCACTGAGTCGCAGCGGTGCCCTTTTAGTTCGGAAAAGTCTCCTGCTATCTGATTGGTCAGAATGATCTTGTCCAACCAATCTGCGATCAGGAAACTTTTCCGAGCTAAAAGGGCACCCTTGCGAGTAGATGCAAATATGCCTCACAAAAAAAAAAAAAGAATTGACTATAGCTTTGCATTTTTTATCGAAAGTCTACAATATATAATGAGGCTAAAACATTTTTTTAGGAATGAAAAATCTCGCCGCCTACCGTCCTGTAAGTTGGTAACTCTCAAAATACAAATCAAAATTGAAAATAATGACAAATGTGATTAAAACAGTGTTTCCTAACTATAAGAGGATAGGGGGCCTATACCCACATCCAGAATGCCCAACCAAATGCCGGGTAAGGATGATCTGTAGAGAAATGTTACTAATCTGCCTGAGAGACACATTACAGATATCCATGAGAGAAATACTACTGGTCTCTCTGAGAGAGACATTACTGATTTCCAGAAAGAAACATTTCAGGTCTCATAGAAAGATATATATTGATCTTACGGAGAGAGACATTGCTAGTCTCCCGGAGAGACATTACTGG
>NC_090754.1:90256692-90259192 GCF_036898095.1 Palaemon carinicauda
ATTTCATGTATTTACTGTGTCCTATTGAACAAGATTTTTACACCTGTATCTTTAACTGAATTTCATGTATTTACTGTGTCCTATTGAAAAAGATTGTTTAAGCTATATCTTTAACTGAATTTCTTGTATTTACTGTGTCCTATTGAAAAAGATTGTTTAAGCTATATCTTTAACTGAATTTCATGTATTTACTGTGTCCTATTGAACAAGATTTTTACACCTGTATCTTTAACTGAATTTCATGTATTTACTGTGTCCTATTGAACAAGATTTTTACACCTGTATCTTTAACTGAATTTCATGTATTTACTGTGTCCTATTGAAAAAGATTGTTTAAGCTATATCTTTAACGGAATTTCATGTATTTACTGTGTCCTATTGAAAAAGATTGTTTAAGCTATATCTTTAACTGAATTTCATGTATTTACTGTGTCCTATTGAAAAAGATTGTTTAAGCTATATCTTTAACTGAATTTCATGTATTTACTGTGTCCTATTGAAAAAGATTGTTTAAGCTATATCTTTAACTGAATTTCATGTATTTACTGCGTCCTATTGAACAAGATTTTTACACCTGTATCTTTAACTGAATTTCATGTATCTGCTCTGAATTAAACGTATCTATTGTGTCTTACTGAAATAAAACTTGAGATCTAGATTTCTACTGAATTTCATGAATCTACTGTGTTACCCGAAAGATTTTTACACCCAAATTTTTCCTGAATTTCCTGCGTCTAGTGTGTCTTATGGAAAAAGAATTTTACATCTAGATCTTTAACTGAATTTCATGAAACTACTGTGAATTGCATGTATATACTGTGTCTTACTGAAAAAAGATGTTTAAACCTAGACCTTTAACTGAATTTCATGTAGCTACTGTGTCCTACTGGAAAAAAAATTTTACACCTAGATTTTTAACTGAAATTCATGTAGGCTACCTACTGTGTCTTACTAAAATATTTTTGCACTAAGATTTTTTTTACCGAATTTCATGTTTCTACTGTATTACTGAAAAGATTTTTACACCCAGATTTTTTACTGAATTCCTTTATCTACTGGGTTTTATCGAAAAATTATTTTATAACTAGGTTTTTAACTGAATTTCATATATCTACTGTGATTTACTGAAAAAGCTTTTTATACCTAGATGATTTAACTGAACTGCATGTATGTACTGTGATGAGTTTTAAGTATCTACTGTGTCTTACTGAAAAGATTTTTATAGATTTTTTTTTTTTTTTTTTTTTTTTTTTTTTTTTTTTTTACTAAATTTCATGTTTCTACTGTGTCCTAATGAAAAATATTTTACCCCCCCCCCAGATTTTTTACTGTATCTACTGTGTCTTATTGATAAAAAAAATACACCTAGATCTTTAACTGAATTTCATGTAATTACTATGAATTTCATGTAATTACTATGAATTTCATGTAACTACTGTATTCTACAGAAAAAAAAACTTATATCTTTAAATGTTTTTCATGTATCATAATGTGAATTTCATGTAAATACTATGTCTTACTGATAAACATTCTTACACCTAGATTCTCAACTGAATTTCATGCATCTACTGTGAATTTCATGTATCTACTATGTCTCACTGGAAAAAAATTTCACACCTTGATATTTAACTGAATTTCATGTATTTATTGTATGTTACTGAAAAATATTTTTACACATTTATCTTCAACTGAATTTCATGTATGCACTGTCTCTCTGAAAAATATTTTTACACCCAGATTTTTTAACTGATTTTTTTAGTAACTTCTGTGTCGTATTGAAAAACATCATTATACTTAGTTCTTTAGTTGAATTTCAAAAAAACTACTATGAAATTTCATATATCTTAAGTCTTTTTTTTCTTCATATTTCTCCTTCACAGCAATCTGGTTATTTGCTATTCGTGTATGTGTAGGTGTGTGCTCTTTTTGGGGCTTTTGGCGTCAACGAGGTTATGAAAATCAGGAAGTTAATGATTTTTTCCTTCTTCTTCTTCTTCTTCTTCTTCTCCTCCTATCACCACCACCACTTCCTCCTCCTCCTCCTCCTCCTCTAGGATTTTAATGAGCACTGTTAGTGATTAACTAACCAAACGAAAAGCATTGTGTCCTTTGCCATCCCGTTAATAGCTCTTCAAGGTAAGGAGAGAGAGAGAGAGAGAGAGAGAGAGAGAGAGAGAGAGAGAGAGAGAGAGAGAGAGAGAGAGAGAGAGGGGGGGGGAAAACAAGCAAATGGACTGACAAACCTAAGTTGTAGTAAAACTGGTCTTTGATATCGCAGCGTCCAACGCAAGAGACCAGGAATTGAGGGTACATTAAACTCCGAAAGAAAAAGTCGTTCTCACGAGCAGGGAAGGGCTTGACCCTAAGCATACATGCCTGGCCTTATTGCGCCTAAAAATAAAGTGAGAGGCGACGAACCCGTACAGACAAGATCCCTAAAAAGGATTTGTGCATGATCGCCAGTTACGGAGTCTTCCGCGTGTCACCGCTATCAATTTAA
>NC_090754.1:90264192-90325041 GCF_036898095.1 Palaemon carinicauda
GATTTTCGGGAAATGGAAATTTCACCTTTTGTATGACAGTGACAATACCATTTAGCCACGAAATAGTTAAATGGTATTGTCACTGTCATACAAGTATCCTAGACTAGGGTTCAATTCCTGGCTGGTCAGATGTTATTGTCTTTGAGTGGTTCCGCCTGGGGCTCTGATCCCGAGGTCGGTAAGAAAATCCAGACATCAATGTATTGAAATATGTGGCTTATTTGAATGTCCCTAGAAATGGTAAAAAAGGTGATATCAGTATTTAACTCTCGTTCATCCCTGTGTTATCACCCAAAATATTTTTGTATGCTTGCATCGCTTCTACGAAAAATGCAATATTTGCTAAAATTTGGAAACAAATACATTTTTAAGGATTGCAGAGTGACAATAATTTGCATGCTGGATACCAACTAATATTGTGATAAGCATATAGAACGTTGGTGTGGGTTATCAACAAAAATTTTAAATGACAAAAATTATGTTAAATTTATGGAAAAAAAAGTAGTCAAAATCCCAGGGAGGTCAAAATTCACATGGTACGGTTTTGTCTATATTTCGAAAATTAAAAAATTCCATAGTAACATTTAACCACTAAAAATCTTCACAAGGAACCATTGCATTGAAATATATCATTTCTTTACTTAGTAATCTAATATTGTGGTTTTTAACACATATTTTAACCATACCCCCCAATTTTGATTTTTTGGAACAAATTTTAGCGTTTAGTTTGACTATGTATTATGACAAAACAAAGCAAAAAGTATGTAACATACTATTGCAATTTATCAAAATTGAAAGATCCCGTCAGGCAGTTTCACCCACCCTTCTATCTGATCTACCCCCATTCTAGACCATTGATTTTATGTGATGCTTCAAATAAGGAAACATAGCACATAGTATTGAACATAATATGGAAGATGATATTTAAGAACAAGTCATGTGTCTCTCCTTTCAGATGTGCAGCATATTTAGCTCAGAATCTGTAATCTGGCTCCCCGGCAGAAGTATCATCCTCATCAAGGATGTAATCTGGCTTGACAGACAAAGGCTGATTGTCGCATGTGCCAAGTTTATACATGTCTGTACATTTTAGTCCATTGGCAATGCAGACACACCTTGGTAGCTTGCAGCTCTTGGCACAATCACAGGGCAACAGATTCAGGAGAGCCTGTGGTGCTGGCTGTCCACTCATCCAGTCCACAGCCAGAGTTCATGCATGCTGATCATTCCACTTCCATCCTTTCCCAACTTGGCTGGGGATCATATGGTGCCTCTGAAGACTTCTTTTCCAAATTGCTGCCTGGTAATTGGCACGCTGTATATGCTTTCGAAAGCAGTCGTTGCATGGAGGCAATTAGTGGCTCTTCTTTGCACAGAAAAGATGGTATCGAAGGTTATTGATTTCTGCTGTACCAGACTTGGAGGCATATAGGAGGCATGTGAAATGCTCCAGCTTATCCATGAGCTCCTTAGTCACATTCCAATCTTGCCCCAACTCAGCGGATGTTTCTTGGACAGCTTTGCTAGACCTAAGTAGTTTAAGCGCTCCAAGTTTGCCTTGCCCGCAAATGTGCTGACAGTGTCGCAACCTGTGAAAGCATGCATCCTATTAGTCCATGACAAACATCTCCGCCCACTAAAGCTGCTATTTTGGTAATGTCAATGAGTCGTTTTTGTTCTTTGGTGCCACACTTCTGGAACAATTTTGATACAATTTCAGTATGAAACGACAATGCCATGACGAATACATTGGTGTCCTCGGAGCTGATTATGTGCAGCTCCAGGACCTCCTGGTGTCCTTCCATGGTGATTTTGTAACACTTGTCTTCATTTGTTATAAAAAAAAAAAAAAAAAACTTTCCATTCAGATGCTTTCTATAATCTGTACTGAGGTTAGACTTATTCCCAACATAGGATAAGAAACTCCTCCATTGCCTTACAATTTGAGACGATGTCATGTCCTGAAGCTTCAGTCCAAGTTCCTCTTCTCTGGCGAGCCTTTCACAGTTTTTGATGGACGTATCTTGGTAAGTGTCGAAGACAATGTCGATCCTATCACTACTGCTGCCATCTTTCAGTGCCATCGAAAAAACAAACAAGCAAATTTCCTAAAGTTGACTTGATCTGCTTTCATCTTTTAGACCATGCTCATTCCATCCATTATTGTTGTGGAATGATCAGGAAGTTGGTCAACAGGAGCTACATCTTTTGTAGATAACTAGAAAGAGCAGCCTTGTTGATTTTGCGGAGTAGACCTTCTGGTGTTGCCAGTGCCCATGATATTGGACCAAGAGGATAGGATAGTACATCAGCCATCTGCAGATTTTGTCTTTGTGACATCACAACGATGCAACCAAACAATGCTCTGTCAGCTTGAGGAGTCATGGATCGACTATTCATTGTGACTTGTTTCTTCTTGCATAAATTACTGAAGGTTTTCAGTTTGTTCATTTTCAATGGATCATGAAAGCGTTTGATTGGTGGGTCTGCCTCGAGTCTCTCAGCTTTGAAGTTTGTGTAGCACTCAACTCCAATGCCTCTGGCACTCTTCAAATTCGAGGAGATGATGTCCATGGCTATTTTTGTTGTTGAGATACTGCATTCTCGGGCTTTGTCAAATGGATTTACCTAGCTCTTCACAAGCTGAACAATTTTCGAAACCACATCTTCATCTTTCCTCACATGCATGCATTGTTTGCAGGTCAGCATGCGGAACATTTGATTCGTGTTTTTCTACCATTTCGATCATCTAGCCAAGTAAGGCACTCCTGTATTCTGCAGTAATGTAAAAGAATTTTACTACCCCTGGTTTCAGGCTAAACCTTGTTGTGCCTCCTGAGGTCTGTGTATGGAAATGCGTCCAAATATGTTATGACTGGATAGTTGAACTGAGAATGAACCATCCAAGAATGCCTGATACACAGTTGGATGATTCGGTTTCTGTGTTGGTCTCCTCAGCATAATATGCTGGTAGTTATCTAGCATAGTTAAATTTGTCTTAGGCAAAACACCAGGGAACCATGTTGTTGATAGCAGAGAGAAGCAAGTGCCAGTATTCTTCTTTAGTGCCACACAGCAGACATTTTCAACTATGTCCACATAAGATATCCAAAAGTTCTCCATTTTCATTCCGAAGATGGTGAAAAAATTCTTCCCAGAGGGTGACCAATCCCATGTATTTGGGGTTTGCCAGAAGACTGTGAAATTGATGTTGACACAAATGTTGGACCAAATCAAACACTTCGTCTGACAACACAGACACTATGTTGTGGTTTTCTTCTGGTTTGTTTCTCTCAATCCATGGAATGAAGGCCTCACCTACTAGTCTCATGAATGCTTCATACATTGACTTGTGCATGGACACTACGCGGTTATACATCTCAGAAAACACACTGGCTAGTGAGCCTTCTGCTGTAAGGTTTGTTTCTATGCACAGGTTCCGGAGACCAGCATCTTGAAAACGAGCTCCAAAAATTGTGAGTATATTGCCAACTGCCCAGACGGAGAATGATTCGTGAACACTTGTCGGAGTGTATCCAAGTAATAATTTCGGCTGCCTTAGCATATAAGGCTTGGTCCAACACTGCAACAATCTCTCCAAACTGTAGTGTCTTGCTTCTCGTGAAAAAGATAATTTTCCTGTGGAGGAATGGGTTCCGTCTCAAGGTCATATGCTGGTCTTGTGTAGTTCCTGTAGCAGGAAGCATGATAATATGCTTCAGCATCAAATATGTCCCGACTCATTATGGCTAAGATCTTGGTGTCACACTTGCGCGTTGCACAAGCTCAATGAGTCTGGTCCAGTCTGAACTCCACAGATTGGACTAGTTTTTCCCGAGTTGATGTTTCCTTGTATATCTTGGACTTTTCCCCAAAAAAGGCATGTGTGGTCATAGATGCGTGATTTTGGTGAAGATCGTCTTGCCGGTCGCTTAGCTTTGGAACACCCAGCAACAACTGATGAGCTTGGATCTGTTTTACGTTCAAGGGGGGGTCCATATATCTTTTCATTGTAAAAAGGCTTCCACATATCCTTTGGTAGAAGATGAGTGGAATCTATTTGTCTGTCACCAATTTAGCAATGTCGAGTATAGAGGAATGGTCTCTTACTTGAGCAGCATTCAGTAAAGTTTTCCATGATTCAAAATTTTGTGGGCTGGTGAGTTGCTCATTAATTCCGTGTGAATTATACAATTTTTTTCCATTTGGCTTTTTGGCCTCATCTCTGGTTTGTTCTTCCATTAGGTTAACACATGTACTAGGCTACTAGCAACCAGACTACATTACCTGGAAAGAGAAAAGAAATAACGATTTAGTTGGGTAATACAGATGCCAATAATATTCAAGGCTACTCATAACTTTTAGGCATTTTAATATGTTTAGATATTTCAATTTTTGAAATATTGCATTTAGTATGTTACATACTTATCTCTTTATTTTTGCCATACTGCATAATGAAACCAAAATTGCAATGAATTACCAAAAGTAGACGAATAATCCTAAAATGTTCGAACGTTGTAATTTATTCCAAAATTACAAAAGTAGGGGTTCTGGTTAAAACATGTATTCAAACAACCACAATATCAGATTAATAAGTAAAGTATTTATATATTCCAATGCAGTGGTTACTTGTGAAGAATTTGAGGGGTCAAATGTTACTCTGGAAGTGTTTCACTCTCGAAACATTGACAAAAATGCACAATGTGAATTCTGAATTCCAACTGATTTCGACCAATTATTTATTACACTAAATTTAACATAGTTTTTGACATTATTTGAAAATTTTGTTGATAGCCCACACTAATGTTCTATATTCTTATTACTATATTAGCTGGTATCCAGTATGCAAATTATTCCCACTCTGTGGTCCTTCAAAAAAATTATTTTGGCAGCTTTAGGAAATATCACATTTTCTCGTTGAAACGAGGCAGGCGTATAGTAATATTTCGAGTGATAACACAGGGATGACCAAGAGTTATACACTGCTATCGTTTTTTTTTTTTTTTACATATCTAGAGACATACAGTATATCTTCCTAAAAAATCACAGTGAGCCTTACTCCATGAGTGTGGTACCCACTGGTCAATTTTGGGGGTTCAGGCTAGTTTCGTGATACTTCTTCAGGACTTAACCTTATATTTCTTATTTTCTTGAATTCTTTTGCATATATATATATATATATATATGTGTGTGTGTGTATACTGTATATATACATATGTATACATATATATGTATATAAATACACACACACACACACACACACATATATATATATATATGTGTGTGTGTGTGTGTGTGTTTGAATATATATATATATATATTTATATATATATATATGTGTGTGTGTGTGTGTGTGTGTGTGTTTGTATATATAATATTATATATACTGTAGTACCGTATATGAACGTGTGTGTGCTTTCATTCACCTACGGTACCCACAATTCTGTAAATAGTAACATGCATCCCTGCGCACCTATAAAAGTACCATGACGTAGCATTCTCCCTTGTTTATTTCCATTCCCAATTTCCTGGAACCGAAGAACCAGGCATCTTCCTAGAGTCCAGTTCCGAGAAACTCTCAGCATAGCAGTTAGGCAACAAACCTTGTTCATGCCACCTTTATAGTTGAACCCCGGGGAATCCACGGGTACCGGTTCCACGAACAAATGACCTAGATTTGAAATAGGAACCGCTTGCCCAATGGGCAGTTTCTCCATCGCCATTCCTCCTCTTCTCAAGAGATTCAGTAGACTGGTTTCACGTAATTTTAAAAGTTCAAACTTGCAGCGAATGTTTTTTTTTTTATATTGAATAGGCTGACATATGTCTCTCTTTATAGTTTATATGTGAAAAATCTATTTTGATGTTGTTAATGTTCTTAAGATATTTTATATTAATTGGTTCATTACTTCTCTTGTAGTTTCTTTACTTCTTTATTTCCTTTCCTCACTGGGTTATTTTTTCCTGTTGAAGCCCTTTGGCTTATAGCCTCCTGCTTTTCCAAATAGGGTCGTAGCTTAGCTAATAATAATAATAATAATAATAATAATAATAATAATAATAATAATAATAATAATAATAATAATAATAACAGAGGGTCGTCAAGGAATGTTTCTTAGGCAATATATGTTAACTTAATTGTTCATATCAAATCTTTCATTACTTCGATTTCTTTTGGAAATTTTCATTTTCTTCTAGAGAGATTTCAGACTAGTAAAAAAGGACTAAGTTTCCACGATATACTACTGCTAGAGAGTTGTGGGGTCCTTTGACTGGCCAGACAGTACTACATTGGATCCTTCTCTCTAGTTACGGTTCTTTCCCTTTGCCTACAGATACACCGAATATTCTGGCCTATTCTTTAAAGATTCTCCTCTGTCCTCATACACCTGACAACACTGAGATTACCAAACAATTCTACTTCACCCAAGGGGTTCACTACTGTACTGTAATTGCTCAGTAACTACTGTCCTCCTGGTAAGGGTAGAAGAGACTCTTCAGCTATGGTAAGCAGCTCTTCTAGGAGAAGGTCACTCCAAAATCAAACCATTGTTCTTTAGTCTTAGGTAGTGCCATAGCCTCTGTACCATGGTCTTCCACTGCCTTGGGTTAGAGTTCTCTTGCTTGAGGGTACACTCGGGCACACTATTCTATCTAATTTCTCTTCCTCTTGTTTTGTTTAAAGTATTTATAGTTTATATAGGAATTATTTATTTTAATGTTGTTACTGTCATTAGAATATTTTCTTTTTCTTTTGTATCCCTTCCTCACTGGGCTATTTTCCCTGTTGGGGCCCCTGGGCTTATAGCATTCTGCTTTTCCAACTAGGGTTGTAGCTTAGCAATTAATAATAATAATAATAATAATAATAATAATGTAAATTGACTACTGTAACCCTTATATTCCTTGAATATCCCAAATCTCTTTGCTCATTCCTTTCAAGAGTGTGTTCCCTCATGGTGAATGTCGAGGTCCTTGGGTTGTCTCCTTGCGAAAGACCAATTATAGCGGGTCCAGATCGAGGGATGTTCCCTTCAGAGTAGTTTTCCTAGATTACGTTTGCGAAACTTCTATTGCAGAGAGATTTCTTGGCAATCGATGGTATCTTTTACATAGAAATTTTCACCTTTGCTTTTTTCAATTATTCTTTTTTTTGAACAATGGCCTGTTTTCTACTGTTAATGTTTTATTTCGAAACATTTTCCTTTAATAATTTCTCTTCTTTTATATTGGTTACAGTAATTTCTTTAGAATTTTACCTCTTATTATTATTTTTATCTGGTTTAATATCATTTATTTTTTTTTGGAACAATGGCCTATTTTCTACTGTTAATATATTATTTCGAAACATCTTCCTTTAATAATTTATCTTCTTTAATATTGGTTACAGTTATTTCTTTAGATTTTTACTTCTTATTATTTTTTTATCTGGTTTTATATCATTTTTTTTCTCTCTGTGGTTTGTTTGCTTCGTACATAGTAATCATGTTCCGTATTCAGTATTAATGTTTCATTTTGTCCAATTATCTTCTATTGTAAATTCTTAATTTTCTTTTGTTTCCATTAAGTTTTTTACATTTTTAATACTTAAGTTTTTTACATTTTCATTTCTTAAATTCCATTTCCATTGCCTCAGTTTTCCTTCACTCTCTTCAATTTATTCTTTTTCTATTTCTTCAATTCTACCTTTATCTTTTTTCATTGATATCTTCGACGTCTATTTCGTAAATATTTCCTTCCATTTATTCATTTTCTACTGTTTCCCTATATTTGATTCCTCCTATTTCTGTTCTTTAGGTTTCTTCATTTTTTCAGTTTCTCTTTCCCTTTTGTTCAATTTCTCCTCTCTATTTCTGCAATTATTTCCTCCATTTTTTAAGTTTCCCCCTTTCCTTTAATTTCTCTTTCCCTTTCTTCAATTTCACTTGTTTCCCATTTTTCCATTTCTTCTGTTTCCATTCATTCAAATTCTTGTGTATACATTCATTAAATTTTTCCTTTCAATATAGCCTTGAATTACTCCTGCTTCCATTTCTTTTATTTCTTATGCTTCCAATTATTCCATTTCTTTTGTTTTCCTTTATTCAAATTCCCTTGTTTCCTGTTATTAAATTTTTCATGTCCACCTCATTCTACAACCTCTCTGGCTTCTATTTCTTTCATTTCTCTTGTTTCCAATTTTTCAAATTCTCCTGTTTCCATTTCTTTAAATTCTTAAGTCTACTGTTTCCATTTCTTTAAATTCTTAAGTCTACTGTTCCCATTTCTTTAAATTCTTAAGTCTACTGCTCCCATTTCTTTAAATTCTCAAGTTTCCTGTTCCCATTTCTTTAAATTCTTAAGTCTACTGTTTCCATTTCTTTAAAATCTTAAGTCTACTGTTCCCATTTCTTTAAATTCTTAAGTCTACTGCTCCCATTTCTTTAAATTCTCAAGTTTCCTGTTCCCATTTCTTTAAATTCTCAAGTTTCCTGTTCCCATTTCCTTTAAATTCTTAAGTCTACTGTTCCCATTTCTTTAAATTCTTATGTCTACTGTTTCCATTTCTTCAAATTCTCAAGTCTACTGTTCCCACTTCTCTAAATTTTTAAATGTCTCCTCTTTACATTTCTTCCATTTCTCCAGGTTCCATTTATTCAATTCCTCCTTTTTTCCATTATGCTAATGCTACAGACACAAGTCCTTTATGGCGACATGCAATACTGAAATACACAGTAATTGCTATCAAGAAATTCGTTTGTTAATTAGATAAGATCAGTTGACATTGCCCTAGCTAGCAGGACAATACCCTAGAGACTAACCATATATACATATGATAAACGCCCAAAACCCCTCTCCACTCAAGCTAGGACCAGGGAGAGCCAGGATATGGCTGCCATGACTCACCAGGTTGATCTATAGGTTAGGTTACCCCCAAACTCCCCTAGAGACTGACCATATATACATATGATAAACGCCCAAAAACCCCTCTCCACCCAAGCTAAGACCAGGGAGAGCCAGGATATGGCTGTCCATGACTCACCAGGTTGATCTATAGGTTACCCCCAAACTCCCCTAGAGACTGACCCATATATACATAGGATAAACGCCCAAAACCCCTCTCCACCCAAGCTAAGACCAGGGAGAGCCAGGAAATGGCTGTCCAGGACTCACCAGGTTGACATATAAGTTACCCCCAAACTCCCCATCCTTAGCTCAAAGGATGGCGAGGTTGCAGACACTACAAGAAACTATCGAGCTTGAGCACGACTCAAACCGTAGTCCGCCAGATCCCCAGGCAGGGACGTTTCCAATAGGCCATCATAACTCTTTTTGATTCTACACTTCTATACCCACGTTTTATCGGCCTATTGCTATTCCTTGGTCTTATGCGCTAAATGATTTTTCTTGATAGGTAGACCTACTGTATCTATACAAGATCTGAGTCTTTTATAGTTTATTTATGACGTATCTGTTTTTGACGTTGTTAATAGCTTAAATAGGACATATCTGTTTTGACGCTGTTACTGTTTTTAGAATGATAAATTGTTAATTTATTCTCATCATTTATTTATTTCCTTATTTCCTTTCCTCACTGGGCTATTTTTACCTGTTGGAGCCCTTGGGCTTATAGCATCTTGCTTTTCCAACTAGGGTTGTAGGTCGGCTAGTAATAATAATGATAATTCAGTGTTATTTAACTTTCTTGATTAACGAAGAAGACAATTCATAAAGTTGAATTTATGAAATTGAAACAATATGAGAAAAAAAAAAGCTAATGTTGATTCAAGATATTTGTTTTATTCTTTCCACGCTGAAGCAGAGTTCCGAACTGAAAAATGAAGTTTCCACAAATATTAGTGGTGCTGCCATTTAACCAACTCGAAAGCATAATATGCGGAATATTCCTTTCCTTCTCTCCCCACTCAAAGAGAGAGAGAGAGACTTATTATGCGGAATACTCCTATCCATCTCTCCCCACTCAAAGAGAGAGAGAGAGAGAGAGAGAGAGAGAGAGACATATTATGCGGAATATTCCTATCCTTCTCTCCCACTCAGAGAGAGAGAGAGAGAGAGAGAGAGAGACATATTATGCGGAATATTCCTATCCTTCTCTCCCACTCAGAGAGAGAGAGAGAGAGAGACTTATTATGCGGAATATTCCTATCCATCTCTCCCCACTCAGAGAGAGAGAGAGAGAGAGAGAGAGAGAGAGATATGCGGAATATTCCTATCCTTCTCTCCCCACTCAGAGAGAGAGAGAGAGAGAGAGAGAGAGAGAGAAATATTATGTGGAATATTCCTTTCCTTCTCTCCCCACTCAAAGAGAGAGAGAGAGAGAGAGAGAGAGAGACATATTATGCGGAATATTCCTATCCTTCTCTCCCCACTCAAAGAGAGAGAGAGAGAGAGAGAGAGAGAGAGATGCGGAATATTCCTATCCTTCTCTCCCCACTCAAAGAGAGAGAGAGAGAGAGAGAGAGGAGAGGAGAGAGAGAGAGAGATATGCGGAATATTCCTATCCTTCTCTCCCCACTCAGAGAGAGAGAGAGAGAGAGAGAGACTTATTATGCGGAATATTCCTATCCTTCTCTCCCCACTCTGAGAGAGAGAGAGAGAGAGAGAGAGAGAAATATTATGCGGAATATTCCTATCCTTCTCTCCCCACTCAGAGAGAGAGAGAGAGAGAGAGAGAGAGAGAGAAATATTATGTGGAATATTCCTTTCCTTCTCTCCCCCACTCAAAGAGAGAGAGAGAGAGAGAGAGAGAGAGAGAGAGAGACATATTGTGCGGAATATTCCTATCCTTCTCTCCCCACTCAAAGAGAGAGAGAGAGAGAGAGAGAGATATGCGGAATATTCCTATCCTTCTCTCCCCCAATCAGAGAGAGAGAGAGAGAGAGAGAGAGACTTATTATGCGGAATATTCCTATCCTTCTCTCCCCACTCTGAGAGAGAGAGAGAGAGAGAGAGAGAGAGAGAGAGAAATATTATGTGGAATATTCCTATCCTTCTCTCCCCACTCAAAGAGAGAGAGAGAGAGAGAGAGAGAGAGAGAGAGAGAGATCCAACTTCGAAGCATTAGGCCCAAAGACAACCCCAAAAGCTCTTTCATGTTATTTAGGTAAAAAAAAAAGGTTATTGAAGTTGATATGGCTATAATGGCGTGCGTCGCGCTTCGGAAGAAAACATAAACACACCAAAGTGACCTATTTAGCAACACACGATGTTCTTGCTTGTTTACTTTCCAAAGGCAAAACATAATAATTATAATGAAGGCCATGGATGAACAAAGATGTTCTTTGATCCCATTGCCAGCGATTGTAGGTGGATATATATCTTATTATTTACTGAAATCGGGAGGAGTATTTTACAATCTCCTTTTGAAGCTGCGCGTGTGACCAGACTAGCGGCCGTTGAAGGTTAGGAAAAAGTCTTTGCCTTTGGTGTGTCATGACGCATCTCGATTGTAAAGATGCTATTTTCTTGTTCTGGCTCTTCATGGTCATGTTTTGGCCAAGTATTTTCGCGCTTCAGGTTATTCTGTCAACGTGAATTCTGGGGAAACTGCAGTTATGACATTCGAATTTACCTACCGAGACAAAGGGCGTGTGGAAACTTATTTTTTATCAATAAAAACTTGTTGTTGTTGTTGTTGTTGTTGTGAGACAAAGGGGTGTGTGGAAACTTATTTTTTATCAATAAAAACTTGGTGTTGTTGTTGCTGTTGTTGTTGTTGTTGTTGTTGCAAGGTCTTTTCGCCTATGTAACTCCTTTATACAACTTCAGGTAAGAAATTTAAGGTAATGAGGTCAACTTATTCCTCTGGTCTGTTTACATCTTTGATACATTGCCACCTGGTGCCGTTTATCATGCTTATTCTTAAAATTGTCGTTATAAACAGATAGCAAATCGGGAAAATTTCAAGATGTTGATAAAATATGTCATCCTTTCTCTCTCTCTCTCTCTCTCTCTCTCTCTCTCTCTCTCTCTCAATAAAGGTTATTATATAAATAAAAACTTAATCTTGCATGGATTTTTCAGAATTCTCTCTTCAGGAAGGATTTTATCAGTTGCTTTATTTGTTCATTGCCCTATTTTCCTGCTATGTTATTTATATTTTCTTGGAGGTAATTATTCACATTATCTTTATTAGCATTTCTATCTTTCTTTTTCTCTATTAATTTAAACTTAACTACCCTATCCGCCTTCCATTATCCCTGCATTTGAACTCTGCAAAGGTTCAATGCTGAATTCCACCATCTTTCAATTATGTCATACAATATTTTCGCCCACAAAGCACGTACCGGTACGTTCTTGCAAAACACTGTTATTACATATTTTTGCATGTTTTTGATAACTTTATGAGAAACTTCAGGCATTTTCCAAAAGAATGAGACCAACCTGACCTCTCTATGACAAAAATTAAGGCTGTTAGAGCAATTAAAAAAAATAGCAAATGTGCTCGAAATTTAACCTTACCTTGGGGGTAAGAGGGTTAATGTATACAAGTTATTACACTTGATTGCCCTGTTTTAATATAGACAAGGGAAAAGTGAATCAGTCGCAACCAGATACTCAAGTCAGAATCGTTTTCAACATGGGAAGTTTCAATGTTTTAGCAGTTGCATCATACACAATCACACCAACTATCTCAATTCAATGATTTTGAAGCTAATACCCTCATGAGCAAGATCTCTCTCTCTCTCTCTCTCTCTCTCTCTCTCTCTCAGTGGAACATCCTATGGTTATAAATAAACTTTAACCCATTAAAAGTAGATTTTATGAATGTAACTTTTATTACAAGAATCTCTCTCTCTCTCTCTCTCTCTCTCTCTCTCTCTCTCAGTGGTACATCCTTCACAAGGGTCTGAAGGCTATGGTTGTAAACAAACTTTAACCCAGTAAAAGTAGATTTTATGAGTGTAACTTTTATATTACAAGAATCTCTCTCTCTCTCTCTCTCTCTCTCTCTCTCTCTCTCTCATAATAAAGGTTATTATATAAATAAAAACTTAATCTTGCATGGAATTATTCAGAATTCTCTCTCTCTCTCTCTCTCTCTCTCTCTCTCATCTCTCTCTCTCTAATAAAAGTTATTTTATAAATAAAAACTTAATCTTGCATGGATTACTCAGGATTCTCTCTCTCTCTCTCTCTCCTCTCTCTCTCTCTCTCTCTCTGTGGAAAATTATACACGCGGTTCTGAACTAAAAAGTTGCAAACAAAATTAAATATTACGTTGAAGTAACGTATTCTACACTTCCTATTCCCTTAATGACTTTGCCCTGTTTATTTTCAAAGTCAAAAGTCGTCTGGTAATCAGTTTTTTAAATTTCTTTTTTTTTATTAATTTTAAAATCAAAAGAAAGAAATTTCATGTTTAAAAAAACAGACATTGTTACAGAGGAGAAAAGCAGACATGTTTAATCTGGTTCATTTTAGTGCGAGGGAAGAGCGAAGATACAAGCATAATATATACACGAAATTAACTATGCATGATCGTGTGACCCACGTTTGGTACAATAATATCTAAATTCTGTCATGGAAAGGACGAAGGGTTTCGAAAGACGCGATCGGAAAAACTACTTAGGATTATTTCTAATATAGCATTTTAAAATATTGATGGCTTTATCAGTGTTTCTTTGGAAAAATTTTCCCTGTTGGAGCCCTTGGGCTTATAGCATCTTGCTTTTCCAACTAGGGTTGTAGCCTGGCTAGTAATAGTAATAATGATAATAATCAAAGGCTTTAAAAAGGTGGGGTTAAGGAAAAGTAACTCTGGTATATATGCCATTGCACAAATGAAGTTTTTAAAAAAGTAGCTTTGGAAAATGTATTTAAAAAGTAGCATAGATAAAAATGAAGTTTTAAAGATTAGTATTGCAAAAATGAAGACATTAAACAGTAGCATTGAATAAATAAATGCTTTAAAATGAAACATAGGAAAAATGAAGTCTGCAGCATGGGAAAAATGAAGGCTTTAAAAAAAAGTAGCATTGAAAAAAATGAAGGCTTTAAAAAAAGTAGCATTGAAAAAAATGAAGGCTTTAAAGAGTAGCATTGAAAATGTGACGGCTTTAAAAAGTAGAATTTTAAAAAAATGAAGCTTTTAAAAGGTAGCAATAACAAAAGAATGAAGCCTATAAAGAGTAATATGGAAAAAAATTGAAGGTTTTAGAATATGCCAATAAATTAGTCTTTAAAACCGTGACATCAAAATGACATGAATCTTTAAAAAATAGGAAATTAAAAAAAAAAAGACTTAAAACGTCACTAAAACAAAACCCAAAGCTTTTAAAAACTTAGCCTAGAAAACAAATGAAAGATGTACCAAACCGTGGCGTCCAAAAAATGATGGTGTGAAAAACGCAGCCTTGAAAATATTTGGAAAATGTTCCCTGCATTTCCTTTTGTCCCGCAAACTTTATTACTCTTCTCGCTCTGTCTGACTGCATTACCTGGCCGGGTTCCAAGTTGTCAGTCGTTCCTTCCCCGCTGCAGTGTTCCTACAGTCCAGAATTCTTGGCATTTTCCACATAAATTAAAACATTTGTTTCGCGGAAGTGTCTGGTTGCCTTTCCAATCCTCATTTTCCTCTAAGGTAGTTGAATCAGTAGAACTTCAAAAGTTCAAAGTTGGAGTAAATGTTTTTATGTTGACCAGGCTGACATGAGTCTTTTTATAGTTTATATATGACATGTCTGTTTTTGACGTTGTTAATAGTTTATATAGGACACATCTGTTTTGACGCTGTTACTGTTTTTAGAATGATTTATTGTTGATTTATTCTCATCATTTATTTATTTCCTTTCTTCACTGGGCTATTTTTCCCTATTGGAGCCCTTGGGCTTGTAGCATCTTGCTTTTCCAACTAGGGTTGTAGCTTGGCTAGTAATAATAATAATAATAAGGATGATGATGAGTAATGTGCCTGTGTATGGAGGAGAATTCTATTACAATCATTATCATTTCTATATAAGCTACAACTCCAGTTGGAAAAGAGGGTTCCAACAAAGTAAAATAGCCCAATGAGGAAAGGAAATGAATAAACTAAAGGAGAAGTGATGAACAATTAAAATGAAATATTTCAAAAACAGATCTTTCATTATATAAAGTATATAAAGAGACTTATGTTGGCCTGTTCAACATTAAAATATTCGCTTTCTGAAAAGTAATGTTTATACAGACATCGAGTCACCTAAAGGTGAAGCCAAGTGTAAACGCATATTGGTAACCACATCCTGTACTCAGGGAGGGCCAGGCAATGGCTGCTGATGACTATAGTCTATTTCTTTTAGCGATGCAGATTTGCACCGACTCCCAGCGGTGCCCTTTTTACTCGGAAAAGTTTCCTGATCGCTGATTGGTTGGACGAGATAATTCTAACCAATCAGTGATCAGGAAACTTTTCCGAGCTAAAAGGGCACCGCTGCGAGTCGGTGCAAATCTGCCTCGCTAAAGGAAATGGACTGTAGTCAGTATAGGCTCCCCCAAAACTCCCATCCTTAGCTCACAAGAATGGTGAGGTTTCCTTCACTACAAGAAACTATTGAGCTTGGCTAGACTCGAACCCAAGTCCGGCAAATTGCCTGGCAGGGATGTTTCCAATAGGCCACCACAGCCCTAAGTTCCGAAACGTTTCCCTTCGTCTTCAATGGGGAAACATATCTATTTTCTGTTCGGAAAGAGAGAGGGCTGTTAAGTTTCTAATGATACCAGGTCATTTACCTGCACATGGCTGCCCTCACGGGTTACATGGAACTATTTTCACTTGTACATTTCGTAGAAGAATTTCCATTTCTTCTTAAAAGTTTTGTTTTGTTATGGTGCAAGATATTACATTTCTTTTCGTAGGCAATTTCTGGTTTATGAGTAGTGGAGCTGAGAGACAGGAAGAGAAGGCTTGAAATAGAAGTTCCCATTAACTTAGAAAATAGTAGTAGCTTAAGATATACTGTAGGTGTTTTTGGTATATATGTATGTATATATATATATATATATATGTATATATATATATATATATATATGTATGTATATATATATATATATATATATAGTAATTTTTATTATTATTATTATCACCACAGAAAACCTCAGTCTAAGTTGTGAATTTCACTGCTTCCCTGCACAATGTCAGGCGTTCATTATATAGTTTTTGTTCACATGAAGTTATGTTCTCTACTTAAAATCAAATTCATAATTGCTTTTAAATGTGAAAGCATTCATGATGAATATTTATCATTTTAAATTGAAGAACGAGGAGCAGATGAACCAGATCTCGACCTTAAGTAATTTCCCTGAACCACAGTCATTCAGTTAATATTGTTTATCTTCTTTAGATATCTTTGTAAAGCTGTTTACATAAAACTGCCATATCTGTCAGCTTTAAATGAGCCATGATCATTATGAGATTATTTTTTGTGTTGTGATGTCCAATTGGAACCCTCCCTGTTTAGCGATCTGCCGGACTAGGGTTCGAGACCCGCTCTATCTCGAATGTTTCTAGGTTTGTGTACAACCTCACCATACTTGTGAGCCAAGGATAGGGGGTTTGAGTAAGCCTTGTAAGGTCTACCTGCTGAGTCATCAGCAGCCATTGCCTTGCCCTCTCTGGTCCTAGCTTGGGTGGAGAGGGGCCTTGTCTGCTGATAACATGGAAGGCTCAGTCTCTACGTCTGTGGCATTGTCACCGTCCCTTGGCTCTGCCAATCACGATTAGCCTTTAAACCTTTTGAAACGATTGCCCGAGTCCGTAGTTTGGTGACATTCCTACTTTTATTTGACGAGTCCTTGGGAAAGAGCGAAGAACGATGGCGTCTGTAAGTCCTCACACGTTGCCAACATTTGACAGTTACTTATTGTTTGGCAGTCATGGCTGTGGGAAAGCATCTGCACAATTTAATCTGGCACATTCACTAAGCATTAATCTTTCCATTTCAGTGGTTTATAAAACTGTTAAATCCTACACATATAAAACATTCAACAAAAACAACTGCAGCCGTTTCTAGTATCTCTTTGCTAAGTGAATTTCTTTGGAAGAATTTAGCCTGCTAACTAATTCAACATTTACTGTGGTGTAGTGAAATTACTCTTCTAGTATCAAGACACTATTTTAACTATTAAGTAGAATTTCACATGGCTATTTTCAGTTTGATGGTATATTGTAAAACATGATTAGGATATTAATTAACCCTCTATAAAGAAATTTACGTGCATGCAATTTTCTAACCTCGTATGGCGTATTGAAGTGCCTGGCGTAGATGTTTGCGTTCACTGTCGCTTATAGGAAGGGTTGAATGACCCATACAGAATGGCATCATTGGTTAACTCTATTTTGGTTACGAATTTATCTTCAAGTAACAGCCAACCTCCGGACTTTTTGCCCAATGAGACACTTGATTCGAATTTTCGTACAGCATTATATTATGGGGAAACATTTATAATTGTACTGTTGGAGATATATTTTTGTTTGTACCATACATGCACACACATACACACATACGCATACACACACACACATACACACATACGCATACACACACACACACACACACACACATATATATATATATATATATATGTATATATATATATTATTATTATTATTACTAGCCAAGCTACAACCCTAGTTGAAAAAGGAAGATGCTTATAGCCCAAGGACTCCAATAGGGAAAATAGCTCAGTGAGGCAAGCAAGTAAGGAAATAAATAAATGATGAGAATAAATTAACAATAAATCATTCTAAAATAAATAACAACATCAAAACATATATGTCCTATATAAACTATTATCAACGTCAAAAACAGGTATGTCATATATATATGTATATATATATATATATGTGTGTGTGTGTGTGTGTGTGTGTATATATATATATATATATATATATATGTATATATATATATATATATATATCCTTTTCTGAGTGGGGATACAATAACGTTTTGAAGGGTTTAGGGATCGCAATGACCAACAAAGCTGTAAGCGATCAAAGCAGTCTTCCATCACGACTCTGCAATGGCCAGCGTGGTGATGAAGTGGCCAAAACCCAGACAAGAAAAGGGACATGTCTGAGGCCTTTGTCCTCGGTGGAATAGAAACGCTGCATATGTATGTATTTATCTATGTATGTATATATGCATGTATGTATGTATGTATGTGTTCCATTTATTATCGTGCTTGCGAAAACCACAATAATGATAAAGTAATTACTATCTCTCTCTCTCTCTCTCTCTCTCTCTCTCTCTCTCTCTCCGGTGATAGATATTACAGACATTTTACAAGTGCACTAATTTGGGAAAAAACTTCTCTCTCTCTCTCTCTCTCTCTCTCTCTCTCTCTCTCTGGTGATAGATATTAAAGTCATTTTTCGATGCACTAATTTGGAAAAAAAAATCTTCTCTCTCTCTCTCTCTCTCTCTCTCTCTCTCTGGTGATAGATATTAGTCATATTTCAAATGCACTAATTTGGAAAAAAAATATCTCTCTCTCTCTCTCTCTCTCTCTCTCTCTCTCTCTCTGGTGATAGATATTACAGACATTTTTCAAATCCACTAATTTGGAAAACTTCATTCTCTCTCTCTCTCTCTCTCTCTCTCTCTCTCTCTCTGGTGATAGATATTACAGTAATTTTCAAATCCACTAATTTGGAAAACTTTATTCTCTCTCTCTCTCTCTCTCTCTCTCTCTCTCTCTCTCACGTAGTTTGGCAAAGGGGAAAATCTTATTTGCGGCGATGAATTCCTCCCGTTGCAAAAAAAAAAAAAAAAAAATAGAGAATATATAAATACAACTTGTCTTTCTCTCTCATTGTAGGTCACTAGATGGCATAGAGATGATAGAGGATGGAATATTATTTCTTATCAAAATTCAATGTGATAAGGAAGTTATGGTGAGAATCCCATCAGGAATATGACTGCTTTGTCGTCTGTCATGCAGTATTTTCATTACTATTATCACCAGCCAAGCTACAATCCTCGTTGGGAAAGGAGGATGCTAAAAGCGCAAGGGCTCCAACAGGGAAAATAGCCCACTGAGGAAAGGAAATAAGGAAACATAGAATAGTATGCCTGAGTGTAGTTAAATCAGTAGAACTTCAAAAGTTCGAAGTTGGAGCAAATGTTTTTATGTTGACCAGGCTAACATAAGTCTTTTTATGGTTTATATATGACATATCTGTTTTTAACGTTGTTAATAGTTTATATAGGACATATATGTTTTGACGCTGTTACTGTTTTTAGTATGATATATTGTTAATTTATTCTCATCATTTATTGATTTCCTTGTTTCCTTTTACCTCACTGGGCTATTTTTCCCTGTTGGAGCCCTTGGGCTTATAGCATCTTGCTTTTCCAACTAGGCTTGTAGCTTGGCTAGTAATAATAATGGGAGAGCATGATATAGAGGCTATGGCACTACCTAAGACTATGGAATAATGGTTTGATTTTGGATAATCCATCTCCTAGAAGTTTTGCTTACCATAGCTAAAGAGTCTCTTCTACCCTTACCAAGAGGAAAGTAGCCACTGGGCAGTTACAGTGATTCCAGGGATGTAAAAACCAGGAAGGAGGAGTCTTGATAAGATTGTGTGTGATTTTACGATATGGTTAATCGATATATCTGCGTCATTGTAGGGTGCCTGTGTTGTCGGTGTCCCTGAATCGCATGACATCCATGTTCACAGCCGGACTTACGAGAAGCAGCGTGCAATGTCTCGTCGGACCCTAGCTGCACCAAATTTCTTATCTACTGCTTTAACTCTGTTCTTCCAATTTTCTATCCTTCCTGTTTTAATTAGTATCACATACTGCAGGTGCGCAGCTTTCTCTAAATGGCCCCCTTCCCCCCCCCCCAATAAGGAAATAATGCCGAAATTCCATAAACCAATTTATCTGTACTTAGCCCTAAATAGTTTACTAATTTTCTGGAGGGATATCCCTACTTCATAATAGTCATGCCTCCTCCATCATGAGGCTCAATACTTCACAGTTTTTTAGAGGTTTTATTCCAGCTGTCACCAAGATGTAGAATGATCTTCCTAATCAGGTAGTTGAAGCGGTGGATCTTCAGAAGTTTAAACTGGTAACGAATGTTTTCATGTTGAACAGGCTGACATAAGTCTCTTTTTATACTTTATTTATGAAGGATATATTTCAATGTCGTTACTGTTCTTAGAATATTTTGTTATTTTAATTGTTTATTACTTGCCTTTTAGTTTATTTATTTCCTTATTTCCTTTCATCACTGGGCTATTTTTTCCTGTAGGAGCCTTTGGGCTTATAGCTCAGTTAATAATGATTGTGATAATAATGATTAGTAAAATCTACTGACGAAGGAACGTTCGTGGGAAGAAATAGTGATGACGGCTATTTCTAGTCTGCAAATCGATATGAACATGTTTCATTCTGGTCCAAGTCCTGGAGGAAAAAAGGGCTCTTTGGGTTAGTCCTTTTCCTTGATTTGGTAGGAAAACCATGATGAGACTGTCTGTCCACTTACTTAAACCTCTGGCACCCACAAGATGCATGGGGCTTCAATGAATTCACGCCATATGTCTCTCTGGGCTCAACCCAATCCTCAGATCCAACCTCCCTTCGCATTGTCATCAGCCATTTTTCTCTTGGTCTACTAGGCTACCACGTCCATTCAGGTACATCTTGGACTAACTCATCCTCCCTTCTTAAAATATACCACATCCATCTCTATCTTGATAATCTACTGTAACTATATCGTTCACTTTGGGCACCCCTGCCACCTCGTAAACGGTCTCATTTATTATAAGCTGCTGCCATTTGATTCTCAAAATCCTTAGGGGAAGATGAACACTAAAAAGTCATAAGACAAATGAAACATACAAAGGCGTTAAGTTCCAATTTCTCTTAATTCATTTGTTAGATAAGCCTGTATAAATACTGAATTATTGGCATGAGCAATTTCCTGAGGAAAACTAAAATAAATCCTGTCTAAGGAAAATACTAGTGTATGGAACCCGAAAAAAATAACGGCTAAACATTTAGATAGATATGCACACACAGGCATCCCCTCTCACCAGGGTCTGCCTATTCCCTTTAACCACTACCCTAGGGATGGGGAGGGCTAAGCGTGGCCAGAAAGACATATATATATATATATATATATATCCTACCACACCCAGAACTATGAAGGTGACTTCAAATTTATTATGTTACTGTATGTGCTGGTATTATGTAGAATTTGGAATTGGCGCTGTGAGTTTAGATTAAAACAGTAAGGTGTATTTATATTACTATCTGTTCGTAACTTCGTGTGAGCTAAAAACACGTAAGTTTATCAGTTACTTTTATGTAAATTTCAATAAGAGTTTAATCATTAGAGTGTTAAAGTGTTAACTATTTTCATTAACGTTGGAACACACTACGCACGATATATGTTGGGTAAAAACCTTTTTCACTTTGGAGAGGACATGCACTCGAGGCCCTTGAGGAGATAGGATATTGGCTCTTACAAAGGTATAGGCTGGATCTCTTCTGCTGCTATACATCCCTGGGGCCATATATATATATTGACTTAATTATTCTAGATCCTTCTAGGTCAATTGATTTAGAAGCTTGGGGGAAGTGCCTAGCAGTGTAAGGTTGCCAACGATCACATATACGACGAATACCAACACACAAGTGAGGCGGCTCTCTCTCAACTAACTCCGCCCAACTACCTCTTCGAAACTTTAAAAAAAGATAAAACTAACTCTGGGGTTTTCGAGAACATTCCAAACACATTGAAATATAACACTTGGGTAATCTCTCAAAAACATGACGCAATACTTCGTGTAAACATAAACAAAATTGCATGAGCCCTCGTTCGTACCTCGTATGGTTCGTACAGCACACTTAATCGAGTTGCATAAGACTTCGTAACCGAATACGTGAAATAAAAAAGTTAATTCTTAAAAATAACGTAAATTTACATTTGCTGACTTGAATGAAAAATACAACGAAATGAATAACGAAAGTCTTATGCAATTTACATACAATTACTTAAACCTACAAAAAAGGAAATTACCTTACAAGTTGGCTAATCACCTGTTAAATATACAAATGAGATACATGAATAAAATATCTACTCTACACTAGACTAGCTTCGTAAGAATATATATATATATATATATATATATATATATATATATATATATATATATATGAGTGTGTGTATGTGTGTATACGCAGACACTTGCTCTTTATTATATAGGAGAGATATTCTAAGTATACATAATGCCTTTTTCTTACTGCAGTTTTATCCAATTGTTTGTTTGTTTGCTACCCAGCGATCTCATGCTCATGCTAAAGTCCTCCGATTTTAGAAAAACATTTTGCTGCATATTCAAGCTAACAGCTGTTTGAATCTAAGTCTCTTTTGATCGTATATTCAAAATATTATCATGATTATAACTAAGCTACAACCCTAATTGGAAAATGCAGGATGCTATAAGCTCAAGATCTCCAAAAGGAAAAAAATAGGCCAGTGAAAAGAGGAAATAAGGAAATGAATAAACTACAAGAGAAGTAATAAACATATAGAATAACGTAGTTCAAGAACATTTACAAAAATTGATTTTTTTAAACTATAAAAAGCTAATAATGGCTGGGTTGAAATTTGGATAGAGCCCAATAAGGTTACATTGTCTCTCTCTCTCTCTCTCTCTCTCTCTCTCTCTCTCTCTCTCTCTTTTTTATCTAGACCACCAATACCAATGTCCGGCAATCTGGATAAACAATGGGCTCATTATCATGCATTATGAACTTTGAGGGGGTAATCAATATAAATAGACTATCAGTTTTTCTTTGTCACTACACATGTAATGTAAATTATAATTTACTTCAGTAGTCGATAGTTGGCCTCCAACTATTATATATAAGGAGCGATATGTCTGCCTTGTGTTGTTTTTCACACACGCACAAATGCACACAACCATCCACCCAAAACACACACACACACACACACACACACACATATATATATATATATATATATGTGTGTGTGTATTCAGAGAGAGAGAGAGAGAGAGAGAGAGAGAGAGAGAGAAACTTTTCAATATGCCCCCTTCCAGTTTTATAAACCATTTGGTATGAAGTTTCGAACTCCACATTTTATCCATAAGCAGTTGGGAATCATATCCTCTCTCCTTTTATCCCCTACGAGAAATTGCCGACAGTGAACGTTCAGAGCTCTCAATATGCATAGCTACTTCTTAAGGGAGTCCACTCATGAATGGCAGAGGCAAGGGAAAGTGGCATTGCCCTATCAAGCAGAACAATGCCCAAGATACTGACCATATCTTGATATCTGACATTCACCATCCATCTCATTTCAGGAAGGTTACTGATTTCGGTGTTCTCTTAACATTCTCATAATAATGTGCATCCATTCATCTATGTTCGTGATCCGTACACCACACCTCTATGTACATGTCATACATTCACCTAACTAGGTGCATGCCATGCATCCATTAATGTACACATTCACCCGTCTATGTACATGTCATACATTCAGTCATCTTTGTACATGGCATACATTCCTCCGCCTATATACATGTCATAAATTACCCCATTTATGTACATGTCATACATGGCCCCATCTATGTACATGTCATACATTCAGCCATATATGTACATACCATACAGTCCCCCCATCGATGTACATGTGATAAAGTCAGCTAACTATGTACATGCCAAACATTCAACCGTCTAAGTACATTTCCTAAATTCAGCCATTTATGTACATGTCATGCATTCCCCCATCTATGTACATATCATACATTCCCCCATCTTAATACATGTCATAAATTCAGTCATCTATGTACATGTCATACAGTCCCCAATCTATGTACATGCCATACATGACCTCATCTATGTACAGTCATACATTTCCCCCATCTAAATACATGTCATACATTCCCCCATCTAAATACATGTCATACATTCCCCCATCTAAATACATGTCATACATTTAGCCATCTATGTACTTGTCATACAGTCCCCAATCTATGTACATGTCATAGTTCCCCCATCTATGTTGCCATACATTCAGTCCGCTATATACATGTCATACATTTCCCCATATAAATACATGTCATATATTCAGCCATCTATGTACATATCATCTATTCCCCCCATCTCTGCACAACGGTTTGTGCAACTCGCTAAGCCTCACTTTACTGTATTAGATTTTTTCCCACTTCTCGAAAGCGATCATCGGTGACCTTTTCCAATGATCGATCCAGAGAACGGGGAATTTACCTTCAATGACAAAAAGAGGATTGCCTCCTTAACCCCCAACGAAGCGAAACTCCCCCCCCCCCACATCCCCTTCCTTCACCCCAACCCCCAGCATAGCAAACTTTTCCCCCATCCTAGCCCCCTCCCCTCACCCCAACACTAACAGCAACATCAGGTGTTGGAGCTAACGACCTTTGATCGCGTTAGGCCTTCGAACCGTTTGTGTCTGTGGTGGAAACAGATATCCTTGCAAGGAATCTATATTCAAAGGGGGAATTTCCCTTTGTGGTTGAATAGATTTGTCCTTTGGCATATTTTTGCGCGGTCTTCGAAGGACGCATCGTCAGGAAGAAAAATAATTTTCATCGCGAGAATTTCTCTGACTACGAATTTTAGCTCAGTGTTTGGTTTTTCCTGTTCGATGTTTCGCAAGCGTCGACCATCGGCGAAATGTCCTTTAGTTTAGGTTTCTTTGGCCAAAGATATTTCCTTATTCTTTTTAATTTTGGTATTTAAGTAGTCATTAACATACGCAATTAGCAGTCGGCAAAATCTTCCTTCTCTCTCTCTCTCTCTCTCTCTCTCTCTCTCTCTCTCTCTTAGTTATTATTATTATTGTTGTTGTTGTTGTTATTATTATCATTATTATTATTATTATTATTATTATTATTATTATTATTATTATTACTATTAGCATAGCTACAACCATAGGGCTCCTTCAAAGAAAGACTCCCAAGTGAGGAAATAAATAAACTACAAGAAAAGTAATAAACAATTGAAATAAAATATTTTAAGAACAGTAACATTAAAATCAATCTTTCGTATATATATAAAAACTTGAAAAAAAAAATCAAGAGGAATAAGATAGAATAGCGTGCCCGAGTGTACCCTCAAGCAAGAGAACTCTACCGAGACATGTCCCGAAAGTATTAGACATCCAGGGTATGGGGACAGGCCAGCACTACTTAGCAGGATCAACAGTTCGATATAAGAACATATATAGAATAATCGAAAATAAGATAAAAAGTGTAGCGGTTAGCCACCATAAGGCTCAATACTACACACCATTTCTTTTAGCGAGTCATATTTACACCGACTCACAGCGGTGCCCTTTTAGCTCGGAAAAGTTTCCTGATCGCTGATTGGTTGGACAAGATAATTCTAACCAATCAGCGACCAGGAAACTTTTCCGAGCTAAAAGGGCACCGTTGCGAGTCGGTGCAAATCTGCCTCGCTAAAAGAAATGGACTATAGAAGTTTTATTCCGGCTGTGACCAAGTTGTGGAATGATCTTCCTAATCGGGTAGTTGAATCGGTGGAACTTCAAAAGTTCAAACTTGCTGAGAATGTTTTTATGTTGAACGGGTTGCCACAAATATCTTTTTTTATAGTTTATGTATAAAAGACATAATTTAATGTTGCTCCCGTTCTTTAAGTATGATCTTTTAATTGTGCATTACTTGTCTTGTAGTTTATTTATTTCTTTATTTTGCTTCCTCACTGGGCTATTTTTTCCTGTTGGAGCCCTTGAAGTTATAGAATCCTGCTTTACCAACTAGAGTTTTAGCTTATCTAATAATAATAATAATAATAATAATAATAATAATAATAATAATAATAATAATAATAATAATAATAATAATAATTTTAACCACGAGTTGAGTCTTTATAGGGCGTGACTGATCGTCCAGTTTACGTCACTGTTACGTCATGAAGACATGGACACACCCACTCGGTACTTAACCCTCTTTCCATAACTTTGGAATTCGAAATTAGTCATTGCGTTATATGACTTTTTTTTTTTTTTTTTTTTTCGTCGATTCACTTTACAACGTCTTTTCGCTATCGAGATATCATTATACTTTCATTTCTTTTCTTCATTATTTTCCGTTTTATTGTTTATTTTTTATATAATATGTTTTTCAACCCATGATATCGTTATTTCTTCATGATTCTGTGAAGTTGCGAAGAAGCTTTTGATTGACTACTATCCAACGACACGAAGAGAGGTTTCGCTGATATCTTTATTATCATCCTCATTATTTTTATTATTACTATTATCATCATTATTTTTATGATTATTCGGATTATTGTCATTAAGTGAGGTCAGGTTAGGTTTAATAATATCAATGTGCACACATGCACATTGTATGAATTATGTTTAAGATATAAATTTAATATTGATTGTGATATTTTTGAATACTTTTACTGAAAGACCAAAATTAGGTGACTTCCTCACGACATTTAGCATGTATTGAATATCGACGAGGATTCGGAAAATTGTCAAATCTCATCGATGCCCAATCAAAGTAAATCCCTCTTGAAGAATCAGCCAATGGATGTTCTGTCCATGATTCGAATAACATTCTTTCTTGGGGATGGTGACCAGAAGTCTAGGAGCCTTATCCGGAACGAAAGAGCTAGGCAATTTGCGCGCACTAATATCTATTCAATATTTTTCAATGACAAACCCCATACCAAATATAAGCTATGACTTTGCTCAATTTAGTGATAGCTCATGTAGTAGGTTGTAAGTAGTAGGTTGGCTACGGCATCAGTCATCCGTTGAGATACTACCGCTGGAGAGTTGTTGAGTCCTTTGACTGGCCTTTTTAACCACCTAGGGGCTAGACACACCGTCAAAAAGCCCCTGTCCGGAGAGAAGCTCCGGGCAATCTAAAGAAGAAAGAAGAAGAATTTGACTGGCCAGACAGTACTACATTGGATCCCTCTTTCTGGTTACGGTTTATCGTTTTTTTCTTTGCCTTCACATACACAGAATAGTCTGGCCTATTCTTTACATATTCCCCTGCGTCCTCATACACCTGATAACACCGAGATTACCAAAAAAAATTATCTCAGTAGAGATTAAGAACTGCGCTATAGTTGTTCAGTGGCTACTTTCCTCTTGGTAATGGTAGAAAAGACTCTTTAGCTATAGCATGCAGCTCTTCTAGGAGAAGGACACTCCAAAATCAAACCATTTTTCTGTAGTCTTGAGTAGTGCCATAGCCTCTGTACCATGGTCTTCTACTGTCTTGGAGTAGAGTTTTCTTGCTTGAGTGTACACTCGAGAACATTATACCATTTTTTTGCTTCCTCTTGGTTATTTTCCCTTTTGAAATGAAGTGTTGGTCAGCCTTAATAGAAGGGCCATGGATGCTTGGTGGTTTATCAAGAGGTTGCATTTTCCTTATCTGTTTCCTCTTTTCAAAACCATCTCTACTGTCCTCCCTTCAGTTGAAGTTGCTATCCTGGAGGGTATTTAGCTCTGCATAGTGTATCAGGTCCGCCATATTGACCAGTTTTTTTCGACTTTTATCTATAGTCTATGGGTTTTAGCAATCACTTTATTTATATTTCTGTACATATTGTTTATGTTGTCTTCATTGTTATGTTAGTTTTTAAGTGTGATGTATCTTTCTTATTGCCATTATTTCTTATGCTGTCTGGAGACATTGAGCTAACTCCATGACTGGTACGTCCTAGACTTCGTCAGTATCATCTACTGTATTGCAATATTCGTGGTCGTCATGTAAGTATTAAAGACCTTACAGTTGTATCGAGAAAGTATGATATTCTTTTGTGCTCAGAAACTTTGGTTTCTAAAATGAGGCACTAATCCGAGCTCCTTATAACTGGTTTTAAGAGGCCAATTGTTTTGAAACAGGAGGCCATTCCTAAGGCCAGGGGAATGGCGGTGTATATTGGGACTGACTACCCAGCTTATCATAAGTCCTGGTATGAATGTGGATGTCATGAGATTCAAATAATAAAAGTTTTTGGCAGGCATAACAACTTCTATTTGTGTTCGATCTAATGGAATCCAGACATGGATGATTCTATCCTCAACTGTCTTCTTACCATTATGGCTAAGAGACAAGAGGACGATAGAAAGGCTTCTTTTGTTTTTGGTGGTGATTTCAATGCTCACCATAGGGAGTGATTAAAGTTAGTTTCTCCTACTGATCACCATGGCTTAAGAGCTTTGGACTTTTCCTCTGAATCAGGTCATGAGCAAATCATAAGTGAAGCTACTCACAGGTCTGGTTACTGGTAACTGCTTGGACTTCGTATACACAGACTCCCCTGGCATTATAACAGGTAAGGCTGGTTCTTCAGTTGGGGCATCTAATCATGCCTTGTTTTATTTAGTGGTGAAGATTGAGCAGCTTGTCCCTGATGTATGATACTCATGTATTATTTATACAAAATCTTAAGCAGACTGGAATGGCATTTTGAGTGATCTTTTGGGCTTGAATTGGTCACAATTGTATATTAGTGTTAGTTCTGTTGTTCCTTTGAATGAGAATCTAGTCAACATAATTGATAGGCGTATCCCTTCTCATGTGCTAAGGTACTGAGTGAAAGACATACTGTGGTTCAATGATGATTGTAGACGTGCTTATTTGGAGAAGCTGGAGGCCTATCATCTTTGGATGGGTAACAGATCAGATATGACTTGAAATAACTATATTTAGATTAGAGCTTATGCTCAGAGGGTTCGTGTTTCAACTGAAAAGAAATGCAATTTAACCATAAAACAACTCTTTCCGGTACAGCCCAGGTACATAAGTGGTGGGCTACCCTTAAATCTGCATTCTTTTGTGTAGAGGCAACAGTTCCTCATTTACTTAACCCAGATGGCTCTGTTACTCACTGTCCAAAGGAAAAGGCAACCCCTTTAGCTGATGTGTTTGAAAGTAAGCAGAGTAATGAGAAACTTGATCTTCCTCATTCCTGTTTTCCAAAGGCTAAACTGACTATTTTAGCTTTTCGATCTCGTGAAATTAAAGATCATTTGATGGACCTTGATGCTTATGGAGCTGTTGACCCAAATGGTATTTTTCCTTTGTTTTTTATAAAGACTGCATATTTCTTAGCGCCAAAGTTATATGTCATTTTGCACAAGTTAGAAAGAAGAGCTTTTAGCACTTGTTGGAGAATTGGTGATGTTGCTTCACTAAGTAAATGTGTTTGTGGTAGCTTAAGTCCAACTGATTACCGCTCAATACCGTAATTCCCATATTTTCTAAAGTTTTTGAACGTCCTTTTCCTAAACGTCTAAAGAGGTTTACTGAAGGTATAATCGTCTGTTCAACAGTTTTCAATTTGGCTTTCGTAAAGGCCTTGGAGCATGTGATGCCCTTCTTGCAATCTCATATGCTGTACAGAAATCCCTCGATTGTATTCAAGAAGGTTGTATAATTGGCCTCGATTTTAGCGCTGCCTTAGACTGTATTAATCATGATGCCCTTCCAACTCAAACTGTTGGGAGTGGGTTGGTCTTTTCTTAGCATCATTATTGAATTTTTAAGTAATAAATCACAAAGAGTTGTTAATGATGGGAACCATAGTGAGTAAGGGATTGTGATATTTGATGTTCCTCAGAATAGTGTTCTTATCCCATTACTTTTCATACTATATACACATGACATGTGGTTTGGCCTAGAAAACTAGCTTGTTGCATATGCAGATGATGCTACTCTATTTGCATCAATTCCATCTACTGAATGTAGTTCTGGGGATGCTGAATCCCTTAAGTGCAATCTAGCTAAAATTAGTGCAAAGTATGATTGTAAGTAGGTCAAAAACATTGGCTCCTTAACCTCCGGATCTCAGCATAGATAATTTTCTTTAACTCTGTATGAATATTTTAAAATCTTAGGCGTGATTCTCAACAGGAAATTTACTTTTGAGAAATACTTTGGTTTATTGAAAAAGTCTTGTAAGATTTTCGGTGATCAATCTATTCTAAAAAAAGTTTTAATTCTTTCATTCTATGATGTTTCGAGTATTGTTCTCCTATCTGGTCTTCAGCTGCTAATTCTCATCTTATTTTGCTGAACAGGAACTTATGGTCTATTATGTTTCTTATTCCTGATCTAGGCATTAATCTCTAACATCGTTGTTCAATCAGTTTATTATGCATGTTGCATAAGATTTTTCATAATTCTGACCATCCTTTACATTCAGATAGTCCCGGATAGTACCATCCTGTTCGTAATACTAGGTATGCATTTCATTCTAATAGCCATCCTTTCTCCATCATATGGTTCAATACTACACAGTATTCCTCAGTTCGATATTAGGAGAACATATATAGAATAATTGAAAATAGGATAAAAACTGTAGTGTCGAGACATCATAAGGCTCAATACTACACAGTATTCTCTAAGTTTTATTCCATCTTTGACCAAGTTGTGGAATGATCTTCCTAACTAGGTAGCTGAATCAGTAGAACTTCAAAAGTCTAAGCTTGGAGTAAATGTCTTTAAGTTGAACAGGCTGGCATAAGTCTTTCTATGGTTTATATATGAAAGCTCTGTTTTAATAGTGTTACTGTTCTTAAATTATTTTATTCTAAGTATTCATTACTTTTCTTGTAGTTTATTTATTTCCTCACTTCCTTTTCTTACTGGGCTATTTTTCACTGTTGGAGCCCTTTAGCTTATAGCGTCCTACTTTTCCAACTAGTGTTGTAGGTTAGCTAATAATAATAATAATAATAATAATAATAATAATAATAATAATGTGCCGATACCAATTTGAAGTCATTTACATATACGATGAGGGGTGAAGACCCTTCTCTGCTAATCTCGAACCAAGAGGGGAACACCCGATCATGGACGCAGAACTTTTAAATATACGATCAACGGCCAAGATCTTTCTCTGCTAATCCGGAATCAAGAGGATAACCGGCCAATGGATCAATATCCAAGTCTGCTCTCAACCAAAGCTAGGACCAAGGGGAACAAGACAGTTGTTGCTTATGACTTAGCGGATACACTTAGCAGGTGAGGGTACTTCAACATAAAAACTTAACCATTAAGGGGTCTTGCCTGATAAGCACCCATGTTGATGAGACAAGATGATTGCTGATTAACCTGCCCTTTACAGTTTATTGCTCGAGATTAAAGAGGTTTACCATTCATTGTACTGTACACATAAAGTGGCAGAATCGCTGGAGGAAATAGGAAAGATTCGGTTGCCAAAACTATCATGGTTATCACCGCATCACCTGGTACAGGGGTTATTTTAATAGACGTTGAGTCCGTGGAATAATAATTGTCAATGCATATTATTATTATTATTATTATTATTGTTGTTGTTGTTGTTGTTGCTGTTGTTTTTGTTTTTGTTGTTGTTGTTGCTATTATTATTATTATTATTATCATCAACTAAGCTATAACCTTACTTGGAAAAGCAGGATGTTATAGGTCCAAACGCTCCAACAGAGAAAAATAACCCAATGAGGAACGGGGATAAGGAAATAAATGAACTACAAGAGAAGTAACGAACAAAAAAGTATTTTAAGAACAATAACGACATTAGAATAGATTTTTCATATATAAACTATAAAAAGATACTTTGTCAGCCTTTTCAACATAAAATCATTCGCTGCAAGAAGTTCCACCGATTCAAATACTTGATTAGGAAGATCATTCCACAACTCTCTCTCTCTCTCTCTCTCTCTCTCTCTCTCTGTATATATATATATATATATACACATACACATCTAGACAAATCTTAGTCTTCATACAAATTCTCTCTCTCTCTCTCTCTCTCTCTCTCTCTCTCTATATATATATATACATACATATATATATATATATATATATTTATATATATACATATATATATATATATATACATATACATACATCTAGACAAATCTTAGTCTTCATACAAATTCTCTCTCTCTCTCTCTCTCTCTCTCTCTATATATATATATATATATACATACATATATACAAATCTTAAAGTCATCATACAAATCTCTCTCTCTCTCTCTCTCTCTCTCTCTCTCTCTCTCTCTCTCTCTCTCTCTGTTTCATGCACTACTGCCCTTCATTTTGATAATCCTATTCAGTTTAATATGATTTTCTACGCTTAAAAAGATGGTGTGTATGTTGATACGGGTGACCATGAGTAGTACAGCCAACAAAAATCTTCATCACAGATTCGTCCCTAAGAGACATCGGGGAATATCCCTAGGGTCGGCACGCTGACCATGAGATTCATCAACATCAGGGCGGTGCTACCCTCCCTTCTGGGTATGAGAAAAAGTGGGCGTAGACACGTGTTTCTCTATGGAGCCCTTCACGAATCCTGAATCCTTGAAGACATCCCGCTGAATACTACCGGATTCTTCGGCTTCAAAAGGTGACCCATAGTTTGTTTTTTTAGAGGCATGTGGTAGGTCCGCATTTCCTTGTCATCATTTTGTTTCGTTGATTCCTTCTGACGTTTTATTTTCCTTTGAATTGCGGAGAATAATTTTCCTTATCTGTTTGTCTGTAGCCAATATTTATTTTGACGTTGTTGCCTTTTTTTAGAATGATTTATTGTTAATTTGTTCTCTTCATTTATTTATTTCCTTATTTCCTTTCCTCACTGGGCTATTTTTCCCTAATGGGGCCCCTGGGCTTGTAGCATCTTGCTTTTCCAACTAGGGTTGTAGCTTGGATAGTAATAATAATATTAATAATAATAATATTAATAATAATTATAATAATAATAATATTCATCGCCAAACTACTAATATATTGTTATTTCAGACCAGAATGTGTTTTAAATTTCTTATTATATATTTTTTCATTCATTATTTTGTTTATTTGATAATTTCTCGTTGAAGATAATCGTAAGCTGTCTGCTGCTAATATTTATTCATCGCAAGACTAGTAATATATTGTTATTTCAGCCCAGAATGCCTTTTACATTTCTTATTATATATTTTTTTCATTTATTATTTTGTTTATTTGATAATTTCTCGTTAAAAATAATCATAAGTTGTCTGCAGCTAATATTTATTCATCGCAAGACTACTAATATATTGTTATTTAAGTCCAGAATGTGTTTTAGATTTCTTATTATATATTTTTTCATTTATTATTTTGTTTATTTGATAATATCTCGTTAAAAATAATCGTAATCTGTCTGTAGCTAATATTTATTCATCGCAAGACTACTAATATATTGTTTCAGCCCAGAGTGTATTTTAAATTTCTTATATATTTTTTTCATTTATTATTTAGTTTATTTGATAATATCTCGTTAAAAATAATCGTAATCTGTCTGCAGCTAATATTTAATCATAATATTTAATCATATTGTTATTTATTTTTTTTTAATTTATTATTTTGTTTATTTGATAATTTCTTGTTGAAAATCGCAATCTGTGGAACAGTGTATCGTATGGCTTGTATGGCTTCATGACAATAAAACCGTTCATAAGAAAATAAATAAAAAGAAAGCGTGACTATGACAATGACACACTTTTCGGTTCAAAGGAAAGTCTTAGGAACTTTTGTCCTTTTGATGGCATTGGTATAGATTATCTATCGGATATTTTTTCTCTCGTGTCTATGCGCAGGTGGGATCTGCTCTTCCGGGTCCAGAACACGATTATTGGGCATAGGTGTTCGATTTGAGGTAAAAATAGAGAGAGAGAGAGAGAGAGAGAGAGAGAGAGAGAGAGAGAGAGAGAGAGTACTAATATGCCTACACGCGATAGATGAACTGATATGCAATGAAATGTACGTATAACGCAAGTGAATAGCGCAGCCCCATTATTGATACTATAACAAGGCTTGTGTAACTATTCAAGTTCTTATTTGCTAATAGTAATAATAATGATAATAATAATAATAATGATAAGAAGAAGAAGAAGAAGAAGAAGAGGAAGAAAAGGAAAGATACAATTACATATTTTTGCCGCTAATTCATTTATTTATCTTAATTTGCATCTTCTCTTTATCTTAGATTGTTTCATTCATTGAGTTATCTTAAGAGAATAAAAGAAAATATTTATATTACTGAATTATAAAGTCTGGAAAAGAAATATAATGATATGGTTAAAAGGATATAAAAGTCTCCGAAGAAGATGGATCTATAAGGATCTCATAAAAAGAATTAGGACTTTTTATATATTGGCTCTAGCCCCAAAGACATTCTTTTTTTCCTTTCTAGCTGGTAGGAAAGGTGGGTGGAAAAGGATTGGGGACAGTTAGGTAACTAACCATGGTAAGGAATAATTTGGAAAGTTAAGTATTAGTAGGAGTGATGAAGTGTTGTTTAACCTCAATTTTATTTATATAAAAGATAGGTAGTAGGTTGGCCAGGGCACCAGCCACCCGTTGAGATACTACCGCTAGAGAGTTATGGGGTCTTTTGACTGGCCAGATGGTACTACATTGGATCCTTCTCTCTGGTTACGGTTCATTTTCGCTTTGCCTACATACATCCACACTGAATAGTCTGGCCTATTCTTTACATATTCTCCTCTGTCCTCATACACCTGACAACAGTGAGATTACCAAACAATTCTTCTTCGCTCAAGGGGTTACTGGACTAATTGTTCAGTGGCCACTTTGCTCTTGGTAAGGGTAGAAGAGACTAGCTATGGTAAGCAGCTCCTCTAGGAGAAGGACACTCCAAAATCAAACCATTGTTCTCTAGTGTTGGGTAGTGCCATAGCCTCTGTACCATGTTTTCCACTGTCTTGAGTTAGAGTTCTCTGCCTTGAGGATACACTTGGGCACACTATTCTATCTTATTTTATTTTTCTTCCGTTTTTTTGTTAAAGTTTTTATAGTTTATATAGGAGATATTTATTTTAATGTTGTTACTCTAAGAATATTCTATTTTCCTTTTTTCCTTTCCTCACTGGGCTATGTTCCCTTTTGGAGCATTTGGGCTTATAGCATCCTGCTTTTCCAACTAGGGTTGTAGCTTAGCTAATAATAATAATAATAATAATAATAATAATAATAATAATGATAATAATAATAATACATTTTTCTTGTCCTTGAATTTGTAATAGCGGACTTAACAGGGCATGAAACCTAAACCGTTGGTAATATAATTAGTAATTTGAATATTTATAACTCCATAAAGAAGATGGTATTGTGTTTAGGCCTAAAGAGAATAATTCTTTGTTCATTAGTTAGTTCTTCATTATTCTTTACTCCCTTTTTATTATTATCATTATCATTATTATATTACTATTGTACCCGAGCAGTCAAATATGACGGCTAAATATTTCGATAGATCGATAGATATCCACACACACACACACACACACACACACACACACACACAGATTCAACCCTTCCCACCCCCTCACCTTTGCCTAACTACAACCCCTCTCATTAGGATATGACTACTCCCTCTCTTCCTACCTGAAGGACTGGGAGAGACCAAGTAGTTATATTCTAGAAGTTTTATTCCCGCTGTTACCAAGTTGTGGGATGATCTTCCTAATATGGTATTTGAATCGGTAGAACTTCAAAAGTTCAAAGTTGGATCAAATGTTTTCATGTTGACCAGGCTGACACGAGTCTTTTTATTGTTTATATATGACATATCTGTTATTGACGTTGTTACTGTTTTTAGAATGATTTATTGTTAATTTATTCTCATCATTTATTTATTTCCTTATTTCCTTTCCTCACTGGGCTATTTTTCCCTATTGGCGGCCTTGGGGTTATAGCATCTTGCTTTTCCAACTAGGGTTGTAGCTTGGCTTGTAATAATAATAATGATAATAATAATAATAATAATACTCTGGGACGCGACCGGAAATAAAGGTATATTCATATAAATTATATATAGCAAGACACTTGCATGTTATTATATACGGGAGATTATTATTCCTTAATTTAGTAGATTAAAGAGGTTACTATCAATCCTAAAATCCCTTATGTGTCTAACGAAAAAAAATTAGGTTCTGTACCAGTTTTTTTTTTTTTTTTTTGTCTTATTTGCCTTTCTTTTTCTGCTTTTTAAACCCCTCACTATTTTTAACATTTCAGGTGACCAGGTTTAGATTCTTGTCTTTTAGAGATTATAAGTGAAAATGTCTAATTTCGTCTATTTGAAATTTTGTTTCTATGTTTAAAAGCCACAGTTATATTTTTCTTTTCTTTCCAATCTTCAGAGCTTCATGTTGGTCTACCATTGTTGCCATAAAGTGGTCAATCTTCAGCCTCTGTCTTTATCATCATCACCATCATCAGTCATAACTAGTCCACTGCAGGACAAAGGCCTCAGGCCTGTTCTTCCAATAGCGTCTTTACAGACGCAATTGGACTAACTTAGTTCGTCAGTACAGACACTTCTCTTCTTTCCTCTGTTTTTTTTTTTTTTTTTTTTTTTTTTTTTTTTTTTTTTTTTTTTTTGCAATCTCTACTGATACATTCTAATACTCTTAATGCCCATCTTTATCGGTTATTCTCTCTTAGGTAAGGTTTTTATACTAGATCTTTTTCAATCATAGTTCCTTAAAGTTTAAGAACAAACAAACTAGTTTCACTTTTCATTCTCTTGAAATTAAAGCACTCTGGGTGGACCTTTGTGTTCATGTAGGTGTGGACTCGGGTGTTTTTTTTTCTCTCTCTCTTTTTACAAAGACTGCTGATTTCTTAACACCCAAGTTGTCTGCTGTTTTCCGCAAGTTAACAAGAAAATGTTCTTTTGGTGCTTGTTGTCATTGTAGCCATGCAAATTACTGCCCAATTTGCATAACTCCTATAACTAAAGTTTTGACCATCTTTTTGCAAAATAGGTAAAGAGGTATACTGCACTTAATCATCTGTCTCCTATGTTGCAATTTTGCTTTCGCATAGGCCTAGGAGCATGTGATGCACTTATAATTTCCAATGCTGTGCTGAAGTTTCTTGATAGTGGTCAGGAAGTTCGTATGATTGCCCTTGATTTTAATGGTGTTTTTAACTGTGTTAATTATTGAGGCTATTGTTTTCAAACTCAAACTGTTGGGAGTGGGTGGGTCTTTTTTAACACCATTATTGAATTTCTAAGTAAAAAAACGGCCGACAGTAGTATTTGATGGGCATCATAGTGACTATAGGAATATAATCTCTACTGTTCCTCAGGGTAGTAATCTCGGCTCATTACTTTCCTTACTACAAACATATATGTGGTTTGGTCTGGAAAACAAGCTTGTTGCATATGCAGATGATGCTACTCTCTTTGCATTAATTCCATCTCCTGAATGTAGATCTGGGGTTGCTGAATCCCTTGATAGAGATCTACCTAAAATTGGTGTATGGTGCAAATAAGGGGATGATGAACCTTAGCAAAACTCAAAGTGATTGTTGCATATGCAGATGATGCTTTTTGCATCATCTGCATATGCAGATGATGCTTTTTGCATCAATTCCATCTTCTGAATGTAGATCTGGGGTTGCTGAATCCCTTGGTAGAGATCTACCAAAAATTAGTGTATGGTACAAATGAGGGGGATGATGAACCTTAGCAAAACTCAAAGTGATTGCAAATAGGTTGAAGACGGTGGCTCCTAAACATCCAGATCTTTGCATTGCCGATATCTCTTGAACTATATACAGCTCTTTTGAAATTCTAAATGAGTCCTTTGCACCAATTTCTATTCTGTGGTCCGTAGCATTGTTGTTGTTAGGAATGCTTAATGTATTCAGATGAAACAGCACTCTTCGGGGATAGTGAGGAGAAATTGTAGAAACAGGTGAAAAGTGAAATAGTTTTAAATTGGGAAGTTCTGCTTAATATTTTCAGATCAAACAGATGAAAAAGAATTAAATAAAAGCTTCGACTTACAACTTTTTTTTTTTTTTTTTTTTTTTTTTTTTTTTTTTGATAGTTCTAGAGATAATCAGGAAATGTATAACTGTATAATTTCCTTTCAATATGGGTAATGCTATAAACAGTGTTTGTCTGTTTTCTTATAAATTTGGCAAATAAACGCCATAATAGGCTGAGAATATTCTTTCTTTTTTTTTCTTTACAAATGTACTTCACACCGAAAGATACAAAATCCAAATAATAAAAGAAAATAAAATATTTTATGAGTTTTTTTAAATTGTATGTAATCAGACGAATAACGATGACAAAGTTATTAAAAAAAACGAAAAAAAGCAGTCCAATGATAAAACAGAATAAGTTATATTACAAACGAATTAAGTGAGACAATAATAATTAAGCAAATAGGGTAAAATATAGATCCAGCATCAAAGATCCAAAACGAATAAAGTTAGGCATAATGATAATGATTTTATTAAGCAAATAGGGTAAAAATATAGATCCAGCATCAATGATCCAAAATGAATAAAGTTAGGCATAATGATAATGATTTTGTTCAGCAAATAGGGTAAAAATATAGATCCAGCATCAATGATCCAAAATGAATAAAGTTAGGCATAATGATAATGATTTTATTAAGCAAATAGGGTAAAAATATAGATCCAGCATCAATGATCCAAAATGAATAAAGTTAGGCATAATGATAATGATTTTGTTAAGCAAATAGGGTAAAAATATAGATCCAGCATCAAAGATCCAAAACGAATAAAGTTAGGCATAATAATTATGATTTTATTAAGCAAATAGGGTAAAAATATAGATCCAGCATCAATGATCCAAAATGAATAAAGTTAGGCATAATGATAATGATTTTATTAAGCAAATAGGGTAAAAATATAGATCCAGCATCAATGATCCAAAATAAATAAAGTTAGGCATAATGATAATGATTTTATTAAGCAAATAGGGTAAAAATATAGATCCAGCATCAGTGATCCAAAACGAATAAAGTTAGGCATAATAATAATAATTTTGTTAAGCAAATAGGGTAAAAATATAGATCCAGCATCAATGATCCAAAATAAATAAAGTTAGGCATAATGATAATGATTTTATTAAGCAAATAGGGTAAAAATATAGATCCAGCATCAGTGATCCAAAACGAATAAAGTTAGGCATAATAATAATAATTTTGTTAAGCAAATAGGGTAAAAATATAGATCCAGCATCAATGATCCAAAACGAATAAAGTTAGGCATAATAATAATAATTTTGTTAAGCAAATAGGGTAAAAATATAGATCCAGCGTCAGTGATCCTAAACGAATAAAGTTAGGCATAATAATAATAATTTTGTTAAGCAATTAGGGTAAAAATATAGATCCAGCGTCAATGATCCAAAACGAATAAAGTTAGGCATAATGATAATAATTTTGTTAAGCAAATAGGGTAAAAATATAGATCCAGCATCAATGATCCAAAATGAATAAAGTTAGGCATAATGATAATGATTTTATTAAGCAAATAGGGTAAAAATATAGATCCAGCATCAATGATCCAAAACGAATAAATTTAGGCATAATAATAATAATTTTGTTAAGCAAATAGGGTAAAAATTTAGATCCAGCGTCAATGATCCAAAACGAATAAAGTTAGGCATAATAATAATAATTTTGTTAAGCAAATAGTGTAAAAATATAGATCCAGCGTCAATGATCCAAAACGAATAAAGTTAGGCATAATGATAATGATTTTATTAAGCAAATAGGGTGAAAATATAGATCCAGCATCAATGATCCAAAATTAATAAAGTTAGGCATAATGATAATGATTTTGTTAAGCAAATAGGGTAAAAATATAGATCCAGCATCAAAGATCCAAAACGAATAAAGTTAGGCATAATGATAATAATTTTGTTAAGCAAATAGGGTAAAAATATAGATCCAGCATCAAAGATCCAAAATGAATAAAGTTAGGCATAATAATAATAATTTTGTTAAGCAAATAGGGTAAAAATATAGATCCAGCATCAGTGATCCAAAACGAATAAAGTTAGGCATAATAATAATAATTTTGTTAAGCAAATAGGGTAAAAATATAGATCCAGCATCAAAGATCCAAAATGAATAAAGTTAGGCATAATAATAATAATTTTGTTAAGCAAATAGGGTAAAAATATAGATCCAGCATCAGTGATCCAAAACGAATAAAGTTAGGCATAATAATAATAATTTTGTTAAGCAAATAGGGTAAAAATATAGATCCAGCGTCAGTGATCCTAAACGAATAAAGTTAGGCATAATAATAATAATTTTGTTAAGCAAATAGTGTAAAAATATAGATCCAGCGTCAATGATCCAAAACGAATAAAGTTAGGCATAATGATAATGATTTTATTAAGCAAATAGGGTAAAAATATAGATCCAGCATCAATGATCCAAAATGAATAAAGTTAGGCATAATGATAATGATTTTGTTAAGCAAATAGGGTAAAAATATAGATCCAGCATCAAAGATCCAAAACGAATAATGTTAGGCATAAAAATGATGATTTTATTAAGCAAATAGGGTAAAAATATAGATCCAGCATCAATGATCCAAAATGAATAAAGTTAGGCATAATGATAATGATTTTATTAAGCAAATAGGGTAAAAATATAGATCCAGCATCAATGATCCAAAATGAATAAAGTTAGGCATAATAATAATGATTTTATTAAGCGAATAGGGTAAAAATATAGATCCAGCATCAATGATCCAAAACGAATAAAGTTAGGCATAATAATAATAATTTTGTTAAGCAAATAGGGTGAAAATATAGATCCAGCATCAATGATCCAAAACGAATAAAGTTAGGCATAATAATAATAATTTTGTTAAGCAAATAAGGTAAAAATATAGATCCAGCATCAATGATCCAAAACGAATAAAGTTAGGCATAATAATAATAATTTTGTTAAGCAAATAGGGTAAAAATATAGATCCAGCGTCAATGATCCAAAACGAATAAAGTTAGGCATAATGATAATAATTTTGTTAAGCAAATAGGGTAAAAATATAGATCCAGCATCAATGATCCAAAACGAATAAAGTTAGGCATAATGATAATGATTTTATTAAGCAAATAGGGTAAAAATATAGATCCAGCATCAATGATCCAAAATGAATAAAGTTAGGCATAATGATAATGATTTTATTAAGCAAATAGGGTAAAAATATAGATCCAGCATCAATGATCCAAAACGAATAAATTTAGGCATAATAATAATAATTTTGTTAAGCAAATAGGGTAAAAATATAGATCCAGCGTCAATGATCCAAAACGAATAAAGTTAGGCATAATGATAATAATTTTGTTAAGCAAATAGTGTAAAAATATAGATCCAGCGTCAATGATCCAAAACGAATAAAGTTAGGCATAATGATAATAATTTTGTTAAGCAAATAGGGTAAAAATATAGATCCAGCATCAATGATCCAAAACGAATAAAGTTAGGCATAATGATAATGATTTTATTAAGCAAATAGGGTGAAAATATAGATCCAGCATCAATGATCCAAAATGAATAAAGTTAGGCATAATGATAATGATTTTATTAAGCAAATAGGGTAAAAATATAGATCCAGCATCAGTGATCCAAAACGAATAAAGTTAGGCATAATAATAATAATTTTGTTAAGCAAATAGGGTAAAAATATAGATCCAGCGTCAATGATCCAAAACGAATAAAGTTAGGCATAATAATAATTTTGTTAAGCAAATAGTGTAAAAATATAGATCCAGCGTCAATGATCCAAAACGAATAAAGTTAGGCATAATGATAATGATTTTATTAAGCAAATAGGATGAAAATATAGATCCAGCATCAATGATCCAAAATGAATAAAGTTAGGCATAATGATAATGATTTTGTTAAGCAAATAGGGTAAAAATATAGATCCAGCATCAATGATCCAAAACGAATAAAGTTAGGCATAACAATGATGATTTTATTAAGCAAATAGTGTAAAAATATAGATCCAGCGTCAATGATCCAAAACGAATAAAGTTAGGCATAATGATAATGATTTTATTGAGCAAATAGGGTGAAAATATAGATCCAGCATCAGTGATCCAAAATTAATAAAGTTAGGCATAATAATAATAATTTTGTTAAGCAAATAGGGTGAAAATATAGATCCAGCATCAATGATCCAACATGAATAAAGTTAGGCATAATGATAATGATTTTGTTAAGCAAATAGGGTAAAAATATAGATCCAGCATCAATGATCCAAAACGAATAAAGTTAGGCATAATGATAATGATTTTATTAAGCAAATAGGGTAAAAAATATAGATCCAGCATCAATGAACCAAAACGAATGAAGTTAGGCATAATGATAATGATTTTATTAAGCAAATAGGGTGAAAATATAGATCCAGCATCAATGATCCAAAACGAATAAAGTTAGGCATAATGATAATGATTTTGTTAAGCAAATAGGGTGAAAATATAGATCCAGCATCAATGATCCAAAACGAATAAAGTTAGGCATAATGATAATGATTTTGTTAAGCAAATAGGGTAAAAATATAGATCCAGCATCAGTGATCCAAACCGAATAAAGTTAGGCATAATAATAATAATTTTGTTAAGCAAATAGGGTAAAAATATAGATCCAGCATCAGTGATCCAAAACGAATAAAGTTAGGCATAATGATAATGATTTTATTAAGCAAATAGGGTAAAAATATAGATCCAGCATCAATGATCCAAAACGAATAAAGTTAGGCATAATGATAATGATTTTGTTAAGCAAATAGGGTAAAAATATAGATCCAGCATCAGTGATACAAAACGAATAAAATTAGGCATAATGATAATGATTTTATTAAGCAAATAGGGTAAAAATATAGATCCAGCATCAATGATCCAACATGAATAAAGTTAGGCATAATGATAATGATTTTGTTAAGCAAATAGGGTAAAAATATAGATCCAGCATCAATGATCCAAAACGAATAAAGTTAGGCATAATGATAATGATTTTATTAAGCAAATAGGGTAAAAATATAGATCCAGCATCAATGATCCAAAACGAATAAAGTTAGGCATAATGATAATGATTTTGTTAAGCAAATAGGGTAAAAATATAGATCCAGCATCAGTGATCCAAAACGAATAAAGTTAGGCATAATGATAATGATTTTATTAAGCAAATAGGGTAAAAATATAGATCCAGCATCAATGATCTGAAACGAATAAAGTTAGGCATAATGATAATGATTTTATTAAGCAAATAGGGTAAAAATATAGATCCAGCATCAAAGATCCAAAACGAATAATGTTAGGCATAAAAATGATGATTTTATTAAGCAAATAGGGTAAAAATATAGATCCAGCATCAATGATCCAAAATGAATAAAGTTACGCATAATGATAATGATTTTATTAAGCAAATAGGGTAAAAATATAGATCCAGCATCAATGATCCAAAACGAATAAAGTTAGGCATAACAATGATGATTTTATTAAGCAAATAGGGTAAAAATATAGATCCAGCATCAATGATCCAAAACGAATAAAGTTAGGCATAATGATAATGATTTTATTAAGCAAATAGGGTGAAAATATAGATCCAGCATCAATGATCCAAAACGAATAAAGTTAGGCATAATGATAATGATTTTGTTAAGCAAATAGGGTAAAAATATAGATCCAGCATCAGTGATCCAAAACGAATAAAGTTAGGCATAATAATAATAATTTTGTTAAGCAAATAGGGTGAAAATATAGATCCAGCATCAATGATCCAAAACGAATAAAGTTAGGCATAATGATATTGATTTTGTTAAGCAAATAGGGTAAAAATATAGATCCAGCATCAGTGATCCAAAATGAATAAAGTTAGGCATAATAATAATAATTTTGTTAAGCAAATAGGGTGAAAATATAGATCCAGCATCAATGATCCAAAACGAATAAAGTTAGGCATAATAATAATAATTTTGTTAAGCAAATAGTGTAAAAATATAGATCCAGCGTCAATGATCCAAAACGAATAAAGTTAGGCATAATGATAATGATTTTATTTAGGAAATAGGGTAAAAATATAGATCCAGCATTAATGATCCAAAATGAATAAAGTTAGGCATAACAATGATGATTTTATTAAGCAAATAGGGTGAAAATATAGATCCACCATCAGTGATCCAAAACGAATAAAGTTAGGCATAATAATAATAATTTTGTTAAGCAAATAGGGTGAAAATATAGATCCAGCATCAATGATCCAAAACGAATAAAGTTAGGCATAATAATAATAATTTTGTTAAGCAAATAGGGTGAAAATATAGATCCAGCATCAGTGATCCAAAACGAATAAAGTTAGGCATAATAATAATAATTTTGTTAAACAAATAGGGTGAAAATATAGATCCAGCATCAATGATCCAAAACGAATAAAGTTAGGCATAACAATGATGATTTTATTAAGCAAATAGTGTAAAAATATAGATCCAGCATCAGTGATCCAAAACGAATAAAGTTAGGCATAATAATAATTATTTTGTTAAGCAAATAGGGTGAAAATATAGATCCAGCATCAATGATCCAAAACGAATAAAGTTAGGCATAATGATAATGATTTTATTAAGCAAATAGGGTGAAAATATAGATCCAGCATCAGTGATCCAAAACGAATAAAGTTAGGCATAATAATAATAATTTTGTTAAGCAAATAGTGTAAAAATATAGATCCAGCGTCAATGATCCAAAACGAATAAAGTTAGGCATAATAATAATAATTTTGTTAAGCAAATAGTGTAAAAATATAGATCCAGCGTCAATGATCCAAAACGAATAAAGTTAGGCATAATGATAATGATTTTATTAAGCAAATAGAGTGAAAATATAGATCCAGCATCAATGATCCAAAACGAATAAAGTTAGGCGTAATGATAATAATTTTATTAAGCAAATAGGGTAAAAATATAGATCCAGCATCAATGATCCAAAACGAATAAAGTTAGGCATAATGATAATGATTTTATTAAGCAAATAGGGTAAAAATATAGATCCAGCATCAATGATCCAAAACGAATAAAGTTAGGCATAACAATGATGATTTTATTAGGCAAATAGGGTGAAAATATAGATCCAGCATCAATGATCCAAAACGAATAAAGTTAGGCATAATGATAATGATTTTATTATGCAAATAGGGTGAAAATATAGATCCAGCATCAATGATCCAAAATGAATAAAGTTAGGCATAATGATAATGATTTTATTAAGCAAATAAGGTGAAAATATAGATCCAGCATCAATGATCCAAAACGAATAAAGTTAGGCATAATGATAATGATTTTATTAAGCAAATAGGGTAAAAATATAGATCCAGCATCAATGATCCAAAACGAATAAAGTTAGGCATAATGATAATGATTTTATTAAGCAAATAGGGTAAAAATATAGATCCAGCATCAATGATCCAAAACGAATAAAGTTAGGCATAACAATGATGATTTTATTAAGCAAATAGGGTAAAAATATAGATCTAGCGTCAATGATCCAAAACGAATAAAGTTAGGCATAATGATAATGATTTTATTAAGCAAATAGGGTAAAAATATAGATCCAGCATCAATGATCCAAAACGAATAAAGTTAGGCATAATGATAATGATTTTATTAAGCAAATAGGGTAAAAATATAGATCCAGCATCAATGATCCAAAACGAATAAAGTTAGGCATAATGATAATGATTTTATTAAGCAAATAGGGTAAAAATATAGATCCAGCATCAATGATCCAAAACGAATAAAGTTAGGCATAATGATAATGATTTTGTTAAGCAAATAGTGTAAAAATATAGATCCAGCGTCAATGATCCAAAACGAATAAAGTTAGGCATAATGATAATGATTTTATTAAGCAAATAGGGTGAAAATATAGATCCAGCATCAATGATCCAAAATGAATAAAGTTAGGCATAATGATAATGATTTTGTTAAGCAAATAGGGTAAAAATATAGATCCAGCATCAGTGATCCAAAACGAATAAAGTTAGGCATAATAATAATAATTTTGTTAAGCAAATAGTGTAAAAATATAGATCCAGCGTCAATGATCCAAAACGAATAAAGTTAGGCATAATGATAATGATTTTGTTAAGCAAATAGGGTAAAAATATAGATCCAGCATCAGTGAACCAAAACGAATAAAGTTAGGCATAATAATAATAATTTTATCAAGCAAATAGGGTAAAAATATAGATCCAGCATCAATGATCCAAAGTACATATTTCTAGCTGATAGGAAAGTTGGGTGAAAGAAGAATGAGGAGAGTCATCTAACAAACCATTTGCGGAATACTGTAGTTTGGAAAGTTAATTATCAGAAGAGTGATGTGAAATGTGGTTTGACCACAATTTTGTTTATATAAAGGTACATTTTTCTTTAGGTACCCTGGGACTTGCACGACTTTTTGCCACGAATTTGTCGTGGCAAGTCGTGACATTTTGTGGCACGAACTGGAAGATCAAAAAAAGAAAAAAAAAATACCTCAGAATCACAACTGACCTGTCCACATTGACACGAACTGGCACGACGAGTTCACGCATAGTTTGCACATAGTTTGCTCACTTCCTGCATCGTCCCGACGAGTTCACGAACAGTTGGCGCATAGTTCACGACTCGGTCACAAAATTTTGTCGTGACCAAAATTTTGAACATTTCAAAATTCTCATCACGACATACCACGATGTCACGACGGGTTTACGAACACTTCACGCCAGTTCACGACGATTTCACGCCAGTTCACGACTCGAGTCGTGACAATGCTTACCACAAATTCGTGCAAGTGTCAGCCTGGCTTTAGTATTAAGTTTTTCATATATTATTTCACATTATATTTACAAAGTAAATTTTTTTTACCACCTGAAGCCATACTCCGGAAAGGTCACGTCTTTCCCTGAGGGATATTTAGTGTTTAAAGGTTGCATTTGTTAGCGATTTTTAATGTGCGACTCATTAAAGGGGCACTGAGAGGCCAGCTGGATTATGGGCGCTGGGGGGGTTGGGCAATGGTTGAGAGGGGATGACACTCGGTGAGATATTCAGACTGCTATCAATAGTAGTGATTATATGTAAATATATATTTTTGGGCTCAGGCCATGTCGTCCTGTTGGAAGGTTCCTAATAGTAGCTTCCAAGGAATATATGAACTACAAAATTATGCCCTAGGAAGCTACTTATAGGAACCTTCCATCAGGACGACATGGCTATTTCACCCAAAAATAGATTTTTCGCTTCATATATATATATATATATATATATATATGTGTATATATATATATACACGTGTGTGTGGGATTGTGAGTTTAATAATAATAATAATAATAATAATAATAATAATAATGATAAATGTATTGAGAAAATCTGGTTTAATTTGACAAAAAAAAAAAAAGGGACTTCATAAGATTTTACGTAAACTTTATACTTGTGCCAGATTTTCACTAAGGAATTCTTAAATTCTGATTTCATGGACAGCGCATACTGTATTATCCTAGTTACAAATTTATTGATGTATTTTGACGTGTCCTTGGGAATATTGTTTGAGAAAGGAAAGATTTCCTTATATGTCTCCTATTTGTGAATTTCATTAAGCGTTTTTCCTATTCTCCGTCGGTCAATTGATGCGTTTGGATACTGGCTAAAAAATTATATAAAACCATTGAAGACATTTTTGTTTATATAAATTCACATAAAGTAAGTCTTAAATGTATGCTAGTGTAGGTGACCTGTCAAGAAGGATGGCTGAATATTTAGATATGCATACACACGCACACACAGATTTAACCCTTACCAGCCCATCCTCCTTTCCTAACTACAACTCCTCTCACCATGGTATGACTACTTCTTCTCCCTCATACCCGAGGGACGGGGAGAGATCTGGTTGTTACATGTTTGGCAATGTTGCTTGGCATGATTGGAAAGATATATATATATATATATATATATATTATATATATATATATATATATATATACTGTATATATATGTATACATATACTGTATATATACATATATATACAGTATATATATACAGTATATATACATACATACATATATATATATATATATATATACATACATACATACATACATACATACATACATACATCCAGACACTTGATCTTTATTGCAAAGGGGAAATTTGTAAAACCGTACATCGAAAAGATGAAATATGAATATCCTTAATCAAAAGTTCAATTACAGATATACTTTTTCCCATAAATCTTTCAGAACAGCAAGAGTATATTTTATTCAAAATGTTCCAGATTTATCCTTTGGTCAACCACATCATGAATACCAAGTAATTTTTTTTCCCTTAATAATCATAAAAAAAATTCATTGATGCACAAATTGATAAGAAATATTCTTGTGGGAAATGTATATTAGGACGATTTACCATATGAATGTAATGTAAAATAATAAAACTTAATACTAAGAAAGATATACCTTTTAATAAATAAAATTGTGGTTTCTTACCAATACTTAACTTTCCAAAGTGTTCCCTACCATGGTTAGTTAGCCAACTGTCCTCACTCTTCTTTCACCCGCCTTTCCTAACAGCCAAAGAGATGTCACACATTGAGTGTAACAAAGGAATTGCAATCAGCCAGACGAGTCACATACCGAACCACGTCGGTAATGATGGCTCATCTAATCAGTTGTCTTCCTGAGTCAGGTCTGCGAGTTAAATTGTCGTAGGAGACAGCACCGTGACCCCTGACCCAAGCAAGGAAATTTTTGGATGCAAACTCCATATTCATATGCTGCTCAAGAAATTTATTTATTTATTTATTTATTATTATTATTATTATTATTATTATTATTACTAGCCAAGCTACAACCCTAGTTGGAAAAGCAAGATGCTATAAGCCCAAGGGCTCCATTAGGGAAAAAATAGCCCAGCGAGGAAAGGAAATAAGGAAATAAATAAATGATGAGAATAAATTAACAATAAATCATTCTAAAAAACAGTGACAACGTCAAAACAGATATGTCCTATATAAACTATTAACAACGTCAAAAAGAGATATGTCATATATAAACAATAAAAAAGACTTATGTCAGCTTGGTCAACTTAAAAAAATTTGCTCCAACTTTGAACTTTTGTATATATATATATATATATATGTGTGTGTGTGTGTGTGTGTGTCTACTCGGTCCCTCGCCTACCCTCTGGTATAAGGAGAGGGAATGGTCATAACCTGGTGAGAGGGGATACCCCGAGCGGTACAATCGGAAACCACAATCACCCACATATTACCAAAACTGCCAAGTTGTAATCAGGAAAGGGGGAGTGAGTGGGAAAAGTTTAAAACCTTGAGTGTCTATGTTTGTGTGCATATCTATCGAAATATTTAGCCGTCATTAATGACGGGTCGCGTACACTAGTTGTAATATAATTTCACTTTATGAAAAACATTCCTGTTTTCTAGGTATATCAGAGAGAGAGAGAGAGAGAGAGAGAGAGAGAGAGAGAGAGAGATCGGAATAAAAAAGTATTTTTAATTGCATTTTCAATCTGGTAACTATTGTAAATCTGGTCCACATTCAATTAAATCCTCACGGCCACGTATTGCACAAGTAAGCTGCATCAAAAATTAATCAAATTTAGCCTCGGGGACAGTCATTGATCTATCTAAACTCATTGCATGCAATTGCGTGCAAAGGGGGTCCCCTTCCTCGAATTTCGGGCAGCAAAAACATATTGCCTCCCTCTCGATGTTCTCTTCTTCATAGGTTCCTCCCTAAGCCTCCTCACTCCCACCCCACCATCTATCCACAACACATGCTCACGCCATTCCAGTCGTGACACTCTTTAAAGGTTTAAAGGTCGCTCGTGAATAGCAGAGGCAAGGGACAGTGACATTGCCATACTAATCAGGACAATGCCCTAGAGACTGACCATATATTATATGATCAGCGCCCAAGCCTCCTTTCCACCCAAGCCAGGACCAGGGAGGGCTAGGCAGTGGCTGCTGATGCCTCAGCAGATAGACCTATAGGCTCCCCCAAACCCCCCAACCTTAGCTCACAAGGATGGTAAGGTTGCAGATACTAATGGCACTAACGAGTCTGAGCGGGACTCGAACCCCCGACAGGGAAACACCAGGCAGAGACGTTACCCACAACAACCCTATCACCTCTGTAGTCTCTACTTCACAAATAAGAATAAAAAGTTTCGAATCATAGATTAGAAATACCGAATCATTAGTGGCAGAGAATTAGATGGAGAAATAAGGTGAAGAATGAAAAGGAGAGAAGAGAGGTTTGGTGGAAGAGGATGCGAAATAAGGTGAAGGGTGAAAAGGAGAGAAGTTTGGTGGAAGAGGATGCCTTTGATAGAACGCACTAGAGAGGGTGCAGCAGGCAACAGATTCTTTAATGTAGGGGTAACGGTGGGAAAAAATTTTGTTTTGTGTGTATTCGTTTAATCGATTTTTATTCATCAAATTTTTCTATAGTTTTATGAAATAAATGATGGAGCTTCCAAAGCTTCCAGACCAGATCTGCGGTTAACTGTATTGCTGATAATGTTGGATAATTAATCAGCCTCTATTGTTTTAACTGAGACGAAAGGTGGGTGAAAGAAAAGTGAGGCCAGCTAACTAACCATGGTAGGGAACAGTTTGAAAAGTTAAGTACTGTAAGAGTGATGTAAAGTTTGTTTAAATTGACCACAATTCTATTTATATAGAGGTACATTTTTCATGGTCTTAAAGTTAATTTAATACAATAATTGCTAATTTTAGTTTTACTTTTTATAAAGGAGGTAAAAATTTCATATTTCCAATGAAAGTGCAATGTCTAATTTCTAATGTCCCATTTCTAATTAAAGTTATATTTCCAAATTTAAAGGGGAAATCACATGTCCCATTTCCCTTCATATTAATTTTGTAAATTATTTAAGCTCCGGGCATTAGTGTATTCATGGACTAGAGAGAGAGAGAGAGAGAGAGAGAGAGAGAGAGAAATGAAACTTCATGTATTTGTATCTGTTGAGAGAATTTTAAACACTAATCAAACTTCGCTGCAATAAAGAGAGAGAGAGAGAGAGAGAGAGAGAGAGAGAGAGAGAGAGAAAAAAAACTTCATGTATTTGTATCTGTTGAGAGGATTTTAAGCACTAATCAAACTTCACTGCAATAAAGGAGACCATTTATGGGTCATGCTTTTCCCCATAGGGGCCTCTTCCTCGTTACGGGCTCTTGTTTGACCCTTCAGAATGACCTTGTTCACGAATTCAGGTCGCATCATCGTAATTGCTGTGATTTCGTGATCACAATCGTAGGGGTCATGTTTGTAAATCACAGTTCGTGTCATTCTGCCAATTGTTCGAGGGCATTGTGATTCTTATGAACCGGAGGACGTTCTCTCTCTCTCTCTCTCTCTCTCTCTCTCTCTCTCTCTCATTATGGAACATGATCTACAAATGAGCTATTGCTAGGGATTCGAGCCGAAAATTGGACCTTGATGTATTGTAGCATTAAAGAAAGAATTACTTTCGAAAATCGGACCTTGATATATTGTAGCATTAAAGAAAGAATTACTTTCGAAAATCGGACCTTGATGTATTGTAGCATTAAAGAAAGAATTACTTTCGAAAATCGAACCTTGATATATTGTAGCATTAAAGAAAGAATTACTTTCGAAAATCGGACCTTGATGTATTGTAGCATTAAAGAAAGAATTACTTTCGAAAATCGAACCTTGATATAGTGTAGCATTAAAGAAAGAATTACTTTTGAAAATGGTTTGACCCGTATTGTTGAGAATTTTCTCATCGATTCCATCTATTTTTTCTCTAAACTCTAGCTATAACCAACAACAATTGACTAACAACCAGTAATAATTCACTGCTTACGTGAACAACGACAGAATCAGTTTCAGGAACGCGCCCATCTCATCCCCTTAAGGAACGCGCCCATCTCACCCCCTTAAGGAACGCGCCCATCTCATCCCCATTAAGGAACGCGCCCATCTCATCCCCTTAAGGAGCGCGCCCATCTCATCCCCTTAAGGAACGTGCCCTTCTCATCCCCTTAAGGAACGCGCCCATCTCATCCCCATTAAGGAACGCGCCCATCTCATCCCCTTAAGGAACGCGCCCATCTCATCCCCATTAAGAAACGCGCCCATCTCATCCCCTTAAGGAGCGCGCCCATCTCATCCCCTTAAGGAACGTGCCCTTCTCATCCCCTTAAGGAACGCGCCCATCTCATCCCCATTAAGGAACGCGCCCATCTCATCCCCTTAAGGAACGCGCCCATCTCATCCCCTTAAGGAACGCGTCCATCTCATCCCCTTAAGAAATGCCCCCATCTCATCCCCTTAAGGAGCGCGCCCCTCTCATCCCCTTAAGGAACGTGCCCTTCTCATCCCCTTAAGGAACGCGCCCATCTCATCCCCATTAAGGAACGCGCCCATCTCACACCCCTTAAGGAACGCGCCCATCTCATCCCCATTAAGGAACGCGCCCATCTCATCCCCTTAAGGAGCGCGCCCATCTCATCCCCTTAAGGAACGTGCCCTTCTCATCCCCTTAAGGAACGCGCCCATCTCATCCCCATTAAGGAACGCGCCCATCTCATCCCCTTAAGGAGCGCGCCCATCTCATCCCCTTAAGGAACGTGCCCTTCTCATCCCCTTAAGGAACGCGCCCATCTCATCCCCATTAAGGAACGCGCCCATCTCACCCCCTTAAGGAACGCGCCCATCTCACCCCATTAAGGAACGCGCCCATCTCACCCCCTTAAGGAACGCGTCCATCTCATCCCCTTAAGAAATGCCCCCATCTCATCCCCTTAAGGAGCGCGCCCATCTCATCCCCTTAAGGAACGCGCCCATCTCATCCCCATTAAGGAACGCGCCCATCTCATCCCCTTAAGGAATGCGCCCATCTCATCCCCTTAAGGAACGCGTCCATCTCATCCCCTTAAGAAATGCCCCCATCTCATCCCCTTAAGGAAGCGCGCCCATCTCATCCCCTTAAGGAACGTGCCCTTCTCATCCCCTTAAGGAACGCGCCCATCTCATCCCCATTAAGGAACGCGCCCATCTCATCCCCTTAAGGAGCGCGCCCATCTCATCCCCTTAAGGAACGTGCCCTTCTCATCCCCTTAAGGAACGCGCCCATCTCATCCCCATTAAGGAACGCGCCCATCTCACCCCCTTAAGGAACGCGCCCATCTCACCCCATTAAGGAACGCGCCCATCTCACCCCCTTAAGGAACGCGTCCATCTCATCCCCTTAAGAAATGCCCCCATCTCATCCCCTTAAGGAGCGCGCCCATCTCATCCCCTTAAGGAACGCGCCCATCTCATCCCCATTAAGGAATGCGCCCATCTCATCCCCTTAAGGAACGCGCCCATCTCATCCCCTTAAGGAACGTTTCCATCTCATCCCCTTAAGAAATGCCCCCATCTCATCCCCTTAAGGAGCGCGCCCATCTCATCCCCTTAAGGAACGTGCCCATCTCATCCCCTTAAGGAACGCGCCCATCTCATCCCCTTAAGGAACGCGCCCATCTCATCCCCTTAAGGAGCGCGCCCATCTCATCCCCTTAAGGAACGCGCCCATCTCATCCCCTTAAGGAACGCGCCCATCTCATCCCCATTAAGGAACGCGCCCATCTCATCCCCTTAAGGAACGCGCCCATCTCATCCCCATTAAGGAACGCACCCATCTCATCCCCTTAAGGAACGCGCCCATCTCATCCCCTTAAGGAACGTGCCCATCTCATCCCCTTAAGGAACGCGCCCATCTCATCCCCTTAAGGAACGCGCCCATCTCATCCCCTTAAGGAACGCGCCCATCTCATCCCCTTAAGGAACGCGCCCATCTCATCCCCTTAAGGAACGCGTCCATCTCATCCCCTTAAGGAAATGCCGCCCATCTCATCCCCTTAAGGAAGCGCGCCCATCTCATCCCCTTAAGGAACGTGCCCATCTCATCCCCTTAAGGAACGCGCCCATCTCATCCCCTTAAGGAACGCGCCCATCTCATCCCCTTAAGGAGCGCGCCCATCTCATCCCCTTAAGGAACGTGCCCTTCTCATCCCCTTAAGGAACGCGCCCATCTCATCCCCATTAAGGAACGCGCCCATCTCACCCCCTTAAGGAACGCGCCCATCTCATCCCCATTAAGGAACGCGCCCATCTCATCCCCTTAAGGAGCGCGCCCATCTCATCCCCTTAAGGAACGTGCCCTTCTCATCCCCTTAAGGAACGCGCCCATCTCATCCCCATTAAGGAACGCGCCCATCTCATCCCCTTAAGGAACGCGCCCATCTCATCCCCTTAAGGAACGCGCCCATCTCATCCCCTTAAGGAACGCGTCCATCTCATCCCCTTAAGAAATGCCCCCATCTCATCCCCTTAAGGAGCGCGCCCATCTCATCCCCTTAAGGAACGTGCCCTTCTCATCCCCTTAAGGAACGCGCCCATCTCATCCCCATTAAGGAATGCGCCCATCTCATCCCCTTAAGGAGCGCGCCCATCTCATCCCCTTAAGGAACGTGCCCTTCTCATCCCCTTAAGGAACGCGCCCATCTCATCCCCATTAAGGAACGCGCCCATCTCACCCCCTTAAGGAACGCGCCCATCTCATCCCCATTAAGGAACGCGCCCATCTCATCCCCTTAAGGAGCGCGCCCATCTCATCCCCTTAAGGAACGCGCCCATCTCATCCCCTTAAGGAACGCGTCCATCTCATCCCCTTAAGAAATGCCCCCATCTCATCCCCTTAAGGAGCGCGCCCATCTCATCCCCTTAAGGAACGTGCCCTTCTCATCCCCTTAAGGAACGCGCCCATCTCATCCCCATTAAGGAACGCGCCCATCTCATCCCCTTAAGGAGCGCGCCCATCTCATCCCCTTAAGGAACGTGCCCTTCTCATCCCCTTAAGGAACGCGCCCATCTCATCCCCATTAAGGAACGCGCCCATCTCACCCCCTTAAGGAACGCGCCCATCTCATCCCCATTAAGGAACGCGCCCATCTCATCCCCTTAAGGAGCGCGCCCATCTCATCCCCATTAAGAAACGCGCCCATCTCATCCCCTTAAGGAGCGCGCCCATCTCATCCCCTTAAGGAACGTGCCCTTCTCATCCCCTTAAGGAACGCGCCCATCTCATCCCCATTAAGGAACGCGCCCATCTCATCCCCTTAAGGAGCGCGCCCATCTCATCCCCTTAAGGAACGTGCCCTTCTCATCCCCTTAAGGAACGCGCCCATCTCATCCCCATTAAGGAACGCGCCCATCTCACCCCCTTAAGGAACGCGCCCATCTCACCCCATTAAGGAACGCGCCCATCTCATCCCCTTAAGGAGCGCGCCCATCTCATCCCCTTAAGGAACGTGCCCTTCTCATCCCCTTAAGGAACGCGCCCATCTCATCCCCATTAAGGAACGCGCCCATCTCATCCCCTTAAGGAGCGCGCCCATCTCATCCCCTTAAGGAACGTGCCCTTCTCATCCCCTTAAGGAACGCGCCCATCTCATCCCCATTAAGGAACGCGCCCATCTCACCCCCTTAAGGAACGCGCCCATCTCACCCCATTAAGGAACGCGCCCATCTCACCCCCTTAAGGAACGTGTCCATCTCATCCCCTTAAGAAATGCCCCCATCTCATCCCCTTAAGGAGCGCGCCCATCTCATCCCCTTAAGGAACGCGCCCATCTCATCCCCATTAAGGAACGCGCCCATCTCATCCCCTTAAGGAATGCGCCCATCTCATCCCCTTAAGGAACGCGTCCATCTCATCCCCTTAAGAAATGCCCCCATCTCATCCCCTTAAGGAGCGCGCCCATCTCATCCCCTTAAGGAACGTGCCCTTCTCATCCCCTTAAGGAACGCGCCCATCTCATCCCCATTAAGGAACGCGCCCATCTCATCCCCTTAAGGAGCGCGCCCATCTCATCCCCTTAAGGAACGTGCCCTTCTCATCCCCTTAAGGAACGCGCCCATCTCATCCCCATTAAGGAACGCGCCCATCTCACCCCCTTAAGGAACGCGCCCATCTCACCCCATTAAGGAACGCGCCCATCTCACCCCCTTAAGGAACGCGTCCATCTCATCCCCTTAAGAAATGCCCCCATCTCATCCCCTTAAGGAGCGCGCCCATCTCATCCCCTTAAGGAACGCGCCCATCTCATCCCCATTAAGGAACGCGCCCATCTCATCCCCTTAAGGAACGCGCCCATCTCATCCCCTTAAGGAACGTTTCCATCTCATCCCCTTAAGAAATGCCCCCATCTCATCCCCTTAAGGAGCGCGCCCATCTCATCCCCTTAAGGAACGTGCCCTTCTCATCCCCTTAAGGAACGCGCCCATCTCATCCCCATTAAGGAACGCGCCCATCTCATCCCCTTAAGGAGCGCGCCCATCTCATCCCCTTAAGGAACGTGCCCTTCTCATCCCCTTAAGGAACGCGCCCATCTCATCCCCATTAAGGAACGCGCCCATCTCACCCCCTTAAGGAACGCGCCCATCTCATCCCCATTAAGGAACGCGCCCATCTCATCCCCTTAAGGAGCGCGCCCATCTCATCCCCTTAAGGAACGCGCCCTTCTCATCCCCTTAAGGAACGCGCCCATCTCATCCCCATTAAGGAACGCGCCCATCTCATCCCCTTAAGGAACGCGCCCATCTCATCCCCTTAAGGAACGCGCCCATCTCATCCCCTTAAGGAACGCGTCCATCTCATCCCCTTAAGAAATGCCCCCATCTCATCCCCTTAAGGAGCGCGCCCATCTCATCCCCTTAAGGAACGTGCCCTTCTCATCCCCTTAAGGAACGCGCCCATCTCATCCCCATTAAGGAACGCGCCCATCTCATCCCCTTAAGGAGCGCGCCCATCTCATCCCCTTAAGGAACGTGCCCTTCTCATCCCCTTAAGGAACGCGCCCATCTCATCCCCATTAAGGAACGCGCCCATCTCACCCCCTTAAGGAACGCGCCCATCTCATCCCCATTAAGGAACGCGCCCATCTCATCCCCTTAAGGAGCGCGCCCATCTCATCCCCTTAAGGAACGTGCCCTTCTCATCCCCTTAAGGAACGCGCCCATCTCATCCCCATTAAGGAACGCGCCCATCTCATCCCCTTAAGGAACGCGCCCATCTCATCCCCTTAAGGAACGCGCCCATCTCATCCCCTTAAGGAACGCGTCCATCTCATCCCCTTAAGAAATGCCCCCATCTCATCCCCTTAAGGAGCGCGCCCATCTCATCCCCTTAAGGAACGTGCCCTTCTCATCCCCTTAAGGAACGCGCCCATCTCATCCCCATTAAGGAACGCGCCCATCTCATCCCCTTAAGGAGCGCGCCCATCTCATCCCCTTAAGGAACGTGCCCTTCTCATCCCCTTAAGGAACGCGCCCATCTCATCCCCATTAAGGAACGCGCCCATCTCACCCCCTTAAGGAACGCGCCCATCTCATCCCCATTAAGGAACGCGCCCATCTCATCCCCTTAAGGAGCGCGCCCATCTCATCCCCTTAAGGAACGCGCCCATCTCATCCCCTTAAGGAACGCGTCCATCTCATCCCCTTAAGAAATGCCCCCATCTCATCCCCTTAAGGAGCGCGCCCATCTCATCCCCTTAAGGAACGTGCCCTTCTCATCCCCTTAAGGAACGCGCCCATCTCATCCCCATTAAGGAACGCGCCCATCTCATCCCCTTAAGGAGCGCGCCCATCTCATCCCCTTAAGGAACGTGCCCTTCTCATCCCCTTAAGGAACGCGCCCATCTCATCCCCATTAAGGAACGCGCCCATCTCACCCCCTTAAGGAACGCGCCCATCTCATCCCCATTAAGGAACGCGCCCATCTCATCCCCTTAAGGAGCGCGCCCATCTCATCCCCTTAAGGAACGTGCCCTTCTCATCCCCTTAAGGAACGCGCCCATCTCATCCCCATTAAGGAACGCGCCCATCTCATCCCCTTAAGGAACGCGCCCATCTCATCCCCTTAAGGAACGCGCCCATCTCATCCCCTTAAGGAACGCGTCCATCTCATCCCCTTAAGAAATGCCCCCATCTCATCCCCTTAAGGAGCGCGCCCATCTCATCCCCTTAAGGAACGTGCCCTTCTCATCCCCTTAAGGAACGCGCCCATCTCATCCCCATTAAGGAACGCGCCCATCTCATCCCCTTAAGGAGCGCGCCCATCTCATCCCCTTAAGGAACGTGCCCTTCTCATCCCCTTAAGGAACGCGCCCATCTCATCCCCATTAAGGAACGCGCCCATCTCACCCCCTAAAGGAACGCGCCCATCTCATCCCCATTAAGGAACGCGCCCAAATCATCCCCTTAAGGAGCGCGCCCATCTCATCCCCTTAAGGAACGTGCCCTTCTCATCCCCTTAAGGAACGCGCCCATCTCATCCCCATTAAGGAACGCGCCCATCTCATCCCCTTAAGGAACGCGCCCATCTCATCCCCTTAAGGAACGCGCCCATCTCATCCCCTTAAGGAACGCGTCCATCTCATCCCCTTAAGGAGCGCGCCCATCTCATCCCCTTAAGGAACGTGCCCTTCTCATCCCCTTAAGGAACGCGCCCATCTCATCCCCATTAAGGAACGCGCCCATCTCATCCCCTTAAGGAGCGCGCCCATCTCATCCCCTTAAGGAACGTGCCCTTCTCATCCCCTTAAGGAACGCGCCCATCTCATCCCCATTAAGGAACGCGCCCATCTCACCCCCTTAAGGAACGCGCCCATCTCATCCCCATTAAGGAACGCGCCCATCTCATCCCCTTAAGGAGCGCGCCCATCTCATCCCCTTAAGGAACGTGCCCTTCTCATCCCCTTAAGGAGCGCGCCCATCTCATCCCCTTAAGGAACGCGCCCATCTCATCCCCATTAAGGAACGCGCCCATCTCATCCCCTTAAGGAGCGCGCCCATCTCATCCCCTTAAGGAACGTGCCCTTCTCATCCCCTTAAGGAGCGCGCCCATCTCATCCCCTTAAGGAACGCGCCCATCTCATCCCCTTAAGGAACGCGCCCATCTCATCCCCATTAAGGAACGCGCCCATCTCATCCCCTTAAGGAACGCGCCCATCTCATCCCCTTAAGAAATGCCCCCATCTCATCCCCTTAGTCTGGTCCCACATTCTAGTGAAGGCCCTCAGATTACCGGTTGAGAGTGTTACAATTACGCCCCGAGAGAGAGAGAGAGAGAGAGAGAGAGAGAATAGTTTAAATGCGAACTGAGGAGTCTTCTATGGCAACGTGGTCGCATGGAGCAGAACCTTTTGTCAATGATCATAAAAATTTCAGTCAGAGGAGAGATGGAGCGAGATTCCAACTGGAAAAGAGAACACCATCAAAGGGGAGGGAGGAGTAACAGGGGAGAGGGAAGAGGAACAAAGCAGGAAAATGGGATAAAAGGAAAAAATGCAAACAAGAAAATTGCTCTGGAAGGGGGAAGCGATGGGAATAGACGTGAGGGGCGTCCGAGGGGAAAAGGGAAAGAGAGAAATTGAGTGACGATCGTTACAACCAAGAAATTAATTTCTTTTTTACCTTTTTTGTGAGGGGGGGAGTGTCGATATCTGGTCACGTCTGATTATTCTGTCAATCCAGCCAGTCATGTCTGAAGATAACTATTTTTGGTGAGAGCGTCCGTTAAAAATAGTATTTGTCGTCTAATTCCTTTGGTTTGTTATTGTCTATAAAATCATAATTTGAGGGCTTTCAGACCGAATACATGGACAAAAAAATTAGTTACGTTTAGAAAAGAAGGGCATCTATTATTCTTCGCGAGAGTAGACTTTAAAGAGGCCAAAGAATTATTTGAACATTATGACGAACTTTAGAAAAATAAGAATAAGAAGATATGATGCTGTCTGATTTCCTGAATTCTATAATACTGCAGAGTACTCTAGAAGTTTTATTCCACCTGTGACAAAGTTGTGGAAGGATCTTCCTAATCGGGTATTTGAATCAGTAGAACTTCAAAAGTTCAAACTTGCAGCAAAATTTATATTATTTCTAACTACTCTGTGAGTGGCATCTCCCAGTTTGAAAAAGGAAAATTGTTAAGCCAGCTTTCAGTGTTTCCAATCCTTAGGATTTGCATTAAATTTTCCAGGCCTCAGTCTTTAGATCCCTTGGTTACTCCATCCAAAAACTGGGGAAAAGATATATATATATATATATATATATTGTATATATATATATATATATATATTTGTTTACACACACACACACACACACACATATATATATATATATATATGTATATATATAAATATATGTATACATATATATATATATGTATATATATATATATATATATTTACACACACACATATATATATATATACATATATATGTATATATATAAATATATGTATACATATATATAAATATATGTTTACATATATATATATATATATATGTATATATATATATAAATATATGTTTACATATATATATATATATATGTGCATATATAAATATATATATATATATATATATGTGCATATATAAATATATATATATATATGCTTTACTGCCACAAGAATCACGTGTCTCGATACACACACACACACACACACACACATATATATATATATATGTGTGTGTGTGTGTGTGTGTGTAAATATATGTGTGTGTGTTTGTGTGTGCGTGCGTGCGTGCGTGCGTGCGTGTGTCAAATAGGTTTAGTCCGTCTGAGTTGAAATGCAAAAAAAAAAAAAAAAAAACTCCTCTTCGCCGGTCTCTGCGTGTGATTGCAATCATCTAAGTCTGATTGAATTTGCAAACAGTGATATAGTATTTCTTATTCACATAATTACTATAATAAATCATTATCCATATAAATTGATGTAATATTTATTAAGTTTACAACATGAGTATTATACCTTATTCAAATGTTTTTTGATATTATACATATTTATTCCTATAGTAAAATATTCTGAACTGCTATGTATTTTTACTGCTAAATCTTTTTTTTCTCAACTATTGCTGGAAGT
>NC_090754.1:90325541-90330541 GCF_036898095.1 Palaemon carinicauda
GCGCCCATCTCATCCCCTTAAGGAACGCGCCCATCTCATCCCCTTAAGGAACGCGCCCATCTCATCCCCTTAAGGAACGCGCCCATCTCATCCCCTTAAGGAACGCGCCCATCTCATCCCCTTAAGGAACGCGCCCATCTCATCCCCTTAAGGAACGCGCCCATCTCATCCCCTTAAGGAACGCGCCCATCTCATCCCCTTAAGGAACGCGCCCATCTCATCCCCTTAAGGAACGCGCCCATCTCATCCCCTTAAGGAACGCGCCCATCTCATCCCCTTAAGGAACGCGCCCATCTCATCCCCTTAAGGAACGCGCCCATCTCATCCCCTTAAGGAACGCGCCCATCTCATCCCCTTAAGGAACGCGCCCATCTCATCCCCTTAAGGAACGCGCCCATCTCATCCCCTTAAGGAACGCGCCCATCTCATCCCCTTAAGGAACGCGCCCATCTCATCCCCTTAAGGAACGCGCCCATCTCATCCCCTTAAGGAACGCGCCCATCTCATCCCCTTAAGGAACGCGCCCATCTCATCCCCTTAAGGAACGCGCCCATCTCATCCCCTTAAGGAACGCGCCCATCTCATCCCCTTAAGGAACGCGCCCATCTCATCCCCTTAAGGAACGCGCCCATCTCATCCCCTTAAGGAACGCGCCCATCTCATCCCCTTAAGGAACGCGCCCATCTCATCCCCTTAAGGAACGCGCCCATCTCATCCCCTTAAGGAACGCGCCCATCTCATCCCCTTAAGGAACGCGCCCATCTCATCCCCTTAAGGAACGCGCCCATCTCATCCCCTTAAGGAACGCGCCCATCTCATCCCCTTAAGGAACGCGCCCATCTCATCCCCTTAAGGAACGCGCCCATCTCATCCCCTTAAGGAACGCGCCCATCTCATCCCCTTAAGGAACGCGCCCATCTCATCCCCTTAAGGAACGCGCCCATCTCATCCCCTTAAGGAACGCGCCCATCTCATCCCCTTAAGGAACGCGCCCATCTCATCCCCTTAAGGAACGCGCCCATCTCATCCCCTTAAGGAACGTGCCCATCTCATCCCCTTAAGGAACGCGCCCATCTCATCCCCTTAAGGAACGCGCCCATCTCATCCCCTTAAGGAACGCGCCCATCTCATCCCCTTAAGGAACGCGCCCATCTCATCCCCTTAAGGAACGCGCCCATCTCATCCCCTTAAGGAACGCGCCCATCTCATCCCCTTAAGGAACGCGCCCATCTCATCCCCTTAAGGAACGCGCCCATCTCATCCCCTTAAGGAACGCGCCCATCTCATCCCCTTAAGGAACGCGCCCATCTCATCCCCTTAAGGAACGCGCCCATCTCATCCCCTTAAGGAACGCGCCCATCTCATCCCCTTAAGGAACGCGCCCATCTCATCCCCTTAAGGAACGCGCCCATCTCATCCCCTTAAGGAACGCGCCCATCTCATCCCCTTAAGGAACGCGCCCATCTCATCCCCTTAAGGAACGCGCCCATCTCATCCCCTTAAGGAACGCGCCCATCTCATCCCCTTAAGGAACGCGCCCATCTCATCCCCTTAAGGAACGCGCCCATCTCATCCCCTTAAGGAACGCGCCCATCTCATCCCCTTAAGGAACGCGCCCATCTCATCCCCTTAAGGAACGCGCCCATCTCATCCCCTTAAGGAACGCGCCCATCTCATCCCCTTAAGGAACGCGCCCATCTCATCCCCTTAAGGAACGCGCCCATCTCATCCCCTTAAGGAACGCGCCCATCTCATCCCCTTAAGGAACGCGCCCATCTCATCCCCTTAAGGAACGCGCCCATCTCATCCCCTTAAGGAACGCGCCCATCTCATCCCCTTAAGGAACGCGCCCATCTCATCCCCTTAAGGAACGCGCCCATCTCATCCCCTTAAGGAACGCGCCCATCTCATCCCCTTAAGGAACGCGCCCATCTCATCCCCTTAAGGAACGCGCCCATCTCATCCCCTTAAGGAACGCGCCCATCTCATCCCCTTAAGGAACGCGCCCATCTCATCCCCTTAAGGAACGCGCCCATCTCATCCCCTTAAGGAACGCGCCCATCTCATCCCCTTAAGGAACGCGCCCATCTCATCCCCTTAAGGAACGCGCCCATCTCATCCCCTTAAGGAACGCGCCCATCTCATCCCCTTAAGGAACGCGCCCATCTCATCCCCTTAAGGAACGCGCCCATCTCATCCCCTTAAGGAACGCGCCCATCTCATCCCCTTAAGGAACGCGCCCATCTCATCCCCTTAAGGAACGCGCCCATCTCATCCCCTTAAGGAACGCGCCCATCTCATCCCCTTAAGGAACGCGCCCATCTCATCCCCTTAAGGAACGCGCCCATCTCATCCCCTTAAGGAACGCGCCCATCTCACCCCATTAAGGAACGCGCCCATCTCATCCCCTTAAGGAACGCGCCCATCTCATCCCCTTAAGGAACGTGCCCATCTCATCCCCTTAAGGAACGCGCCCATCTCATCCCCATTAAGGAACGCGCCCATCTCATCCCCTTAAGGAGCGCGCCCATCTCATCCCCTTAAGGAACGTGCCCTTCTCATCCCCTTAAGGAACGCGCCCATCTCATCCCCATTAAGGAACGCGCCCATCTCATCCCCTTAAGGAACGCGCCCATCTCACCCCATTAAGGAACGCGCCCATCTCATCCCCTTAAGGAACGTGTCCATCTCATCCCCTTAAGGAAATGCCCCCATCTCATCCCCTTAAGGAGCGCGCCCATCTCATCCCCTTAAGGAACGCGCCCATCTCATCCCCATTAAGGAACGCGCCCATCTCATCCCCTTAAGGAATGCGCCCATCTCATCCCCTTAAGGAACGCGTCCATCTCATCCCCTTAAGAAATGCCCCCATCTCATCCCCTTAAGGAGCGCGCCCATCTCATCCCCTTAAGGAACGTGCCCTTCTCATCCCCTTAAGGAACGCGCCCATCTCATCCCCATTAAGGAACGCGCCCATCTCATCCCCTTAAGGAGCGCGCCCATCTCATCCCCTTAAGGAACGTGCCCTTCTCATCCCCTTAAGGAACGCGCCCATCTCATCCCCATTAAGGAACGCGCCCATCTCACCCCCTTAAGGAACGCGCCCATCTCACCCCATTAAGGAACGCGCCCATCTCACCCCCTTAAGGAACGCGTCCATCTCATCCCCTTAAGAAATGCCCCCATCTCATCCCCTTAAGGAGCGCGCCCATCTCATCCCCTTAAGGAACGCGCCCATCTCATCCCCATTAAGGAACGCGCCCATCTCATCCCCTTAAGGAACGCGCCCATCTCATCCCCTTAAGGAACGTTTCCATCTCATCCCCTTAAGAAATGCCCCCATCTCATCCCCTTAAGGAGCGCGCCCATCTCATCCCCTTAAGGAACGTGCCCTTCTCATCCCCTTAAGGAACGCGCCCATCTCATCCCCATTAAGGAACGCGCCCATCTCATCCCCTTAAGGAGCGCGCCCATCTCATCCCCTTAAGGAACGTGCCCTTCTCATCCCCTTAAGGAACGCGCCCATCTCATCCCCATTAAGGAACGCGCCCATCTCACCCCCTTAAGGAACGCGCCCATCTCATCCCCATTAAGGAACGCGCCCATCTCATCCCCTTAAGGAGCGCGCCCATCTCATCCCCTTAAGGAACGCGCCCTTCTCATCCCCTTAAGGAACGCGCCCATCTCATCCCCATTAAGGAACGCGCCCATCTCATCCCCTTAAGGAACGCGCCCATCTCATCCCCTTAAGGAACGCGCCCATCTCATCCCCTTAAGGAACGCGTCCATCTCATCCCCTTAAGAAATGCCCCCATCTCATCCCCTTAAGGAGCGCGCCCATCTCATCCCCTTAAGGAACGTGCCCTTCTCATCCCCTTAAGGAACGCGCCCATCTCATCCCCATTAAGGAACGCGCCCATCTCATCCCCTTAAGGAGCGCGCCCATCTCATCCCCTTAAGGAACGTGCCCTTCTCATCCCCTTAAGGAACGCGCCCATCTCATCCCCATTAAGGAACGCGCCCATCTCACCCCCTTAAGGAACGCGCCCATCTCATCCCCATTAAGGAACGCGCCCATCTCATCCCCTTAAGGAGCGCGCCCATCTCATCCCCTTAAGGAACGTGCCCTTCTCATCCCCTTAAGGAACGCGCCCATCTCATCCCCATTAAGGAACGCGCCCATCTCATCCCCTTAAGGAACGCGCCCATCTCATCCCCTTAAGGAACGCGCCCATCTCATCCCCTTAAGGAACGCGTCCATCTCATCCCCTTAAGAAATGCCCCCATCTCATCCCCTTAAGGAGCGCGCCCATCTCATCCCCTTAAGGAACGTGCCCTTCTCATCCCCTTAAGGAACGCGCCCATCTCATCCCCATTAAGGAACGCGCCCATCTCATCCCCTTAAGGAGCGCGCCCATCTCATCCCCTTAAGGAACGTGCCCTTCTCATCCCCTTAAGGAACGCGCCCATCTCATCCCCATTAAGGAACGCGCCCATCTCACCCCCTTAAGGAACGCGCCCATCTCATCCCCATTAAGGAACGCGCCCATCTCATCCCCTTAAGGAGCGCGCCCATCTCATCCCCTTAAGGAACGCGCCCATCTCATCCCCTTAAGGAACGCGTCCATCTCATCCCCTTAAGAAATGCCCCCATCTCATCCCCTTAAGGAGCGCGCCCATCTCATCCCCTTAAGGAACGTGCCCTTCTCATCCCCTTAAGGAACGCGCCCATCTCATCCCCATTAAGGAACGCGCCCATCTCATCCCCTTAAGGAGCGCGCCCATCTCATCCCCTTAAGGAACGTGCCCTTCTCATCCCCTTAAGGAACGCGCCCATCTCATCCCCATTAAGGAACGCGCCCATCTCACCCCCTTAAGGAACGCGCCCATCTCATCCCCATTAAGGAACGCGCCCATCTCATCCCCTTAAGGAGCGCGCCCATCTCATCCCCTTAAGGAACGTGCCCTTCTCATCCCCTTAAGGAACGCGCCCATCTCAT
>NC_090754.1:90350541-90353443 GCF_036898095.1 Palaemon carinicauda
CTGTATAGCAGTAAGGCTACATTGATATCTTTTGACGTCATCACGCAAATTCTCTCTCTCTCTCTCTCTCTCTCTCTCTCTCCTCTCTCTCTCCTCTCTCTCTCTCTCTCTCTCTCTCTCTCTCTCTCTCTCTCTGGATTTGGCAAACAACAAAAATAGATTAGAATAAAACAAAAAATAATCCTGTATGTGGTGTTCTATTAATAAGGACAGCATCATCAGCATACTCTCAAGTCTGCTAATTTCCTATCCTCAAACCAGTTCAATTCCTTTTCCACCATCTCCAAGTGTTCTACACATTACAAAATCCATGGAGGACGATAAAACAACATAGGTGACAACACATTCCCTTGGAGTACTCCTCTGTTTACTGGAAATTTATTTGACGGGACTCCATTAACATTAACTTTGCACTTGCTATGCTCATGAAGAGAATCAAATTCACATATTTCAGAGCAATTCCTTAATAACGCAGGACTCTCCACTAAATTGGCTGATGCACTTTATCAAAGGCTTCTTCATAGTCCATAAATGCCATCAAAAGTGGATTTCTACATGTCTCAAAATGAAATTTTGGTCAGTACAATTTCTGCCTTTTCTAAATCCTGCTTGTTCATCTCTCAGATTTTAATCAACTTTCTCTCCAATCTTTTTAGAATAAGCATACTATATTTTATAACAAACTAACATAAGTGTGAGGCCTTTGTAATTAATGCAATCGGTTGGGCTTCCTTTTTTTTGCCATGTTCACCAACACTTGTAACTCCCATTCATCAGGTTTTGCCTCTTCATGCCACATTTTACAAAATAATCTTGTAAGTAGTCTGGGAGTCACTTCATTTTCAGCAAGTATCAACTCAGCAGTTATTCCATCGTATCAAGGGGCTTTCCATCTTTTGAGATTTTTAATGATAGCTTCGACTTCAAACACACTGAATTCATTCATGGGAACATCAAGGTCTTCATCAGCTTCAGGTATGTGAATCAAATTATTCCCTCCATATCTCTCATTCATGACCTCACTAAAGTGTTCCGTCCAACTTTGTCTCTCTATCTTCTGTTGTTATAACAGATCCATAGCTCTTTTTGATAGGTATATGCTTCTTCTTTGCCCTATCTGCTTTACTGTCAAAATATTCTCTCGTCATTCTTGGGATTTTTTTTTTACCTCACTATCAATACTGGATTACTTAGCATGCTCTACCCTTGTAATTTTCATTACTTCCTCGAAAATTTTCAACAATAAATTTCTGTCTTTGTTTCCTTTTTTATAGTATACCACGTATCATTTGATATCCATGTCTCTCTCATTGTAACTGCATGTCCCAAAACTTCACTACCCAACTGACCGATATATGTTCTTAATATCATACCATTCTCAATTAGTTGTCTGCCCTTCGTCTATCAAAGTCTAATCGATTCCTACATTCAATTGCAAAGGTTTCTCTGTGTTCTTCTAGAAGCTTAGTTGTATCAAACCTAGGTATTCTACTTACCTTTCTGTTGGGTGCTTTCAGTTTTAATTTCAGTGTGGCAATGAGGAGCTGGTGATCACTACCAATATCTGTACCTCTATAGCTTCTTACATTTGTCCGAGCCCTTCTTCTCTCTGTATTAATGGTAATGTTATCTATTTGATTTTTGTAACTGCCACATGGTGAAGTCCATGTATATTTGTGGATGCCCTTATGATGGAAAAGAGTACCTTCAATGATGAGATTGTTTGTTGAACAGAAACAAATGAAATGAGCTCCATTTTCATTTGCAACTTCGCCAAGGCCCTCAACACTCATCACATTCTCTATACCTTGATTGTTCCTTTCAACTTTAGCATTGAGGTCGCCAATCACAATTTTCATATATCTCTCTAGGATCTCATCATTGTATTCATCTTTCCTTTCTTCAAGGGAATCATTTGTTGGTACATGGCAAACTTTGACACTCAAATTGCGCTACCTTGATTTAAACTTTGCAAGTAACAATGTGCCATTTACACCTTTTCACTCAGTTAAAGCCTTTTTTGCTCTTAATTTCCTCTCCATTTCCTTTCCCTTTTCTTCTAACTCCATCTGTTTTTCCTGGATACACACCACACACACACACAAACAAACATCACACACACACATATATATATATATATATATATATATATATATATATATATATATATATATATTCATATATATATATATATATATATATATATATATATATATATATAATATATATATATATATATTGCCTTAGTATAATGTTTCTTTACCAATCCCCTTACAACATGTATCACTTAGGGCCAAGATATCCAAACTATATTTCATAAATTCATTCTCAATTTGCTGTAACTTCCCAATCTGATTTATGGTTCTAAACATTCCCATAACCCATTTTCAATTTTTCTTTAGTGTTTATAAACCGGGATATTCTTAGACCCCCGCTACGCCCTGGACTGTGGGCCCATTCTGCCATCTTCTCTTTCCATTATCAAAAACTCTCTTTTTAGCACCTCTGATTTTGATCTAGATTATTCTAGTAGCTTCCTCTATGTTTCTTGATATATCAAAATATACTCTATCGACGAAAGAAGTCTGGAAAGTTTTGGTAACTCATTTGGATATATAGTAAAGAAAACAGGGCAGAGAAAACTTTGAGAGCTATGCTTGCCTTTGTTCAGACGGAGAGAGAGAGAGAGAGAGAGAGAGAGAGAGAGAGAGAGAGAGAGAGAGAGAGAGAGAGAGAGCGAGAGAGAGAGAGAGAGAGAGAGAGAGAGAGAGAGAGAGAGAGAGAGAGAGAGAGAGAGAGAGTAGCCCTCTCGATGACAAGTGAGACAGGGTATAGGATATCTTTGTTACTCTGAGAGGACAATATGGATCCTAAAGAGGACTGTGGAGTGATGGGAAATGAA
>NC_090754.1:90353943-90358943 GCF_036898095.1 Palaemon carinicauda
TTTTTTTTTTTAATTTCATATTCACTATTAATATGAAATTAAAATTGCCCTCCGATCCACGTTAATATAAAATATATACATTTTTCAAAAGAAATATGTCCAGATTTAACACCTAATCTTTATCGAAATTATTAATATTTTTCAATATATTTCTAAATGGTGGAAAGAACTCTTATTGGATAAAAGCTTGTGAAATACTAAATGAAATATTTTAAGAACAGTAACAACTGTAATATAAATCTTTCATACATAAACTATAAAAATTTAAAAAAACAAGAAGAGAAATAAGATGGAACAGTGTGCCCGAGTGTATCCTCAAGCAAGAGAACTCTACCACAAGACAGTGGAAGACCATGGTACAGAGGGTATGGTACTACCCAAGACTAAGGAACAATAGTTTGATTTTGAAGTGCATTAGTTAACGCCTTGAGCGAATAAGATTTATTTGGTAATCTTAGTGTTAGATGTATGAGGACAGAGGAGTATGTATAGGCAAAGGAAAAATGAACCGTCACCAGAGAGAAGGATCCAATGTAGTACCTTCTGGCCAACCATTGGACCCAATAACGCTGTAGCAGTTGTCTCCCAACGTGTGGCTGGTGCCCTGGCCAACCTACTTTTTCTCCAAAGTCATATCCTCTTAGATATAATAGCTCAACTATATATATATATATATATATATATATATATATATATATATATATATATATATATATATATTCACACACACACACACACACACACACACACACATATATATATATATATATATATATATATATATATATATATATATATATATATATATATATATATATACTGTACATACTGCATAGGGAATAGTAAAGTCTTAGTGGCGTTCAAAGATCGAAGATAGTTTCTCTCGAGACGGACTGTCATCCAGATTGTCTTCAGAATACCATGGAAAATCCATTCAAGTTTCTCCATTTATTATTTGGCGTCGACATGTGTATCGATCATCTTCGTGAACCTTATTAAGGACTACATTTAGTGATGGAATTACAATTCGATATTAAGGCATTGGTGGGGAATTTTTTTATACGATAATACTTTATATTAAAGTGTAATTCCAAGACGTTATCTATTCATTTTAAACGTAAAGTAACATTCCTAAGTACCTTATATATATATGTATATATATATATATATATATATATATATATATATATATATATATATATATATATATATATATATATATGTGTGTGTGTGTGTGTGTGTGTGTGTGTGTGTGTGTGTGTGTGTTTGCGTACAAGGTATATGTGTGGGTGGGTGGGTGGATGCCGTTTGTGCGTCTTTGTTTTTGTGAAAATAACAAGTTATTTGTCTTTTCCTTTCATGGTTTGATATATATATATATATATATATATATATATATATATATATATATATATATATATATATATATATATATATATATATATGCTGTCACGGTTGATTGTTTTTATATTTTCATGAGGGAATACCATCATTACCTTATTCGAATACCCGTGTTTTACATGACTAACAACCACTACTACCCAACCCACTTCGGTTCACATTACGCATTCAAGACTTTTCGCTCTGGCAGAAAGCGAAATGCTGAGGGATAGGTGTTCGAACAACCACCTCCAAGTCAGTAATGTCTCGTATTTCATTGCCACGTCAAAGGTTAACCCGCTTGGTAAAATATTCAATAATTCAGAACTATAGTCCATTTCTTTTAGCGAGGCAGATTTGCACCGACTCGCAACGGTGCCCTTTTAGCTCGGAAAAGTTTCCTAGTCGCTGATTGGTTAGAATTATCTTGTCCAACCAATCAGCGATCAGGAAACTTTTCCGAGCTAAAAGGACACCGCTTCGAGTACTTCGGTGCAAATATGACTCGCTAAAAGAAATGGACTATAGTCAGGTATGAGCGTTCGATTGACTACATTGCACGAGTCTCCCTCGTTAGGTAACTATGGTTGAAAATACTCTCTTAGGAATGGAGATGACATTTGAATAAAGCTGATGAGTTAAATGATTGAAGGTTTCCATGATATTATGCTTCTGAAAAGATAGTATTTTCGTTATAGTTTGTACATACAAACACACATGTATGCTTTCTCACACACACGCATATATATATATATATATATATATATATATATATATATATATATGTGTGTGTGTGTGTGTGTGTATATACTGTGTATACACAAACACACTATATATATATATATATATATATATATATATATATATATATATATATATATATATATATATATATACTGTGTATATATACACATATATTTATATGTATATATATATTATGTATATAATTTTATATATGTATATATATATATATATATATATATATATATATATATATGTGTGTGTGTGTGTATTTATATATATATATATATATATATATATATATATATATATATATATATATATATATATATATATATACATGTAAATAGTGTGTGTAACTTTGGTCTTGTATATACAGATGGAAAGGCCGACAAATGCGTAAATGCAAACAGATTATATTAATACATCCGGTACGATCTAGTCACTAGCTCATTAGGAAAAGTTTATCAGCTGATATCATATCCTGTCGAAATTTCGAATCACGCTCGAATTGTCTCTTTGTCAAGGTCAAGCTGAGTCGGATATCTCGAGAAGACGAGATTCGTAGCAGTGAAAAACACAAGCAAAGCAACAAATGAACAAATTTTCAATATATGAACACTCGTTGAACATTCAATTGCATTGCTTATGACAGAGAAAATGCAATCGAAGATTGGGAGAGCTTTATTGCCTTCGACAAAATCGAACGTTTGGCGAAGAATATGCATTCGAGTAATCCCTTTTATTGTTTAATTTCTAAAACTGTCCTGCCATATAACTCTTAATATCCGTCTGAGAGCTTTGTTCTCAAATCTACTAAATCAATTGGAGATTGTTTCATTGTCATGCCATGACTCATGTCCCTGTAGTAACACTAATCTCACTAAACTGATGTATAGTCTGATTTTTATGTGTAATTTCAGGTGATTTGATTTCCAAATTTTACTTAACCCAGCCATGTCTGATTTGCTTTTTTCAATTTTCCACTAAACTCTAATTCTGAAGACCCTGTATTGGAGATCATAGTATCTAAATACTTAAATGATTCTACCTCATTAATCCTTTCTCCTTTCAATGATATTTCATCTTTCATTACATACTCCGCTATCATCATTTCTGACTTTCTTCTATTTATCTCAAGCCCAACCTCGTGTGATATTTCATGCATTCTGGTAAGCAAGCAACGCAAATCCTGTGGTGTTCTGCTAATAAGGGCAGCATCATCAGCATACTCTAAGTCTGCTAATTTCCTATCACCTAACCAGTCTAATTCCTTTTCCGCCATCTCCAAGTGTTCTACGCATTACAAAATCCATGAGGAGGATAAACGACATAGGAGACAACACATTCCCTTGGAGTACTCCGCTGTTCACTGGAAATTCATTTGATAGGTCTCCATTAACATTAACTTTTCACGTGCTATGCTCATGAACAGTCTTAAACAAATTCACACATTTAAGAGGAATTCCATAATAATGCAGGACTCTTCATTAAAATTGGCCATTTTTCATAGTCCACAAATACTGTCAATAGTTAATTTCTATATTTTACACATTGCTGTACAACATGTCTCAAAAGGAAAATTTGCTCAGTGCAATTTCTACCTGTTCAAAATCCTGTTAGTTCATCTCTAAGCTTTTCATCAATCTTTTTCTCCAGTCTCTTTGGAATAAGCATTCTATATATTTTCATAACAACTGGCGTTAGTGTTGTGCCTCTGCAATTATTACAATCAGTCAGGTCTTCTTGTTTGGCCATTTTCACCAACACTCCTAACTCCCATTCATCAGGTTTTGCTTCATCATGCCATATTCTACATAATAATCTTGTAAGTATTTTGGGGGTCACTTCATTTTCAGCCAGTATCATCTCAGCAGTTATTCTATCGTATCCTGGGGCTTTCTGTCTCTTGAGTTTTTTTTTAATGATGGCTTCGACTTCAAACACACTGAATTCATTCATGAGCACATCAAGGTCTTTATCAGCTTCAGGTATATCAATCAAATCATTCCCTCCATATCTCTCATTCATGTTCTAACTAAATGTTCCATCAAACGTTATCTTTCTTCATCTTCTGTTATTATAACAGATCCATCTCTCTTTTTGATTGGCATTTGCTTCCCCTTCTTTGCCCCAATAGAGATTTCTTTAATAATTCTATGAGCGATTCTTACACCATAGCCGCTCCCTGAATGTATAGCTTTATCAGCGTCATCTGCTTTCCTGTCTAAACATTCTCTTCAGTCATGGCTTTTCTTTTGACCTCACTATCAATAATTGAATACTTAGCTTGCTATAACTTGTAGTTTTCATTACTTCCTAGAAAACCTTCAGCAAACATTTCCGGTTTTTGTCTGCTTTTTATAGTACCCCAAGTATCTTTGATATCCATGGCTTTCTCCTTATAACTGCGCATCCCAAGACTTCACTACCAACACACTGATAAATGTTTTTGATATCACACCATTCTTCCTTAATTGTCTGCTCTTCGTCTACTATTTCCAAATAGCCTGGGGGTTAAAGGGTTAAAGTATCTAAGACTGCAAATCGATTCCTACATTTAATTGCAAATGTTTCTCTGTGCTCTTCTTCTAGAAGCTTAGTTGTATCAAACCTAGGTATTCTACTTACCTTTCTGTTGGGTGCTTTCAGTTTTATTTTCATTGTGGCAATGAGGAGCTGGTGATCACTACCATTATCTGCACCTCTTTACCTTCTTACATTTCTCAGCATCCTCCTTCTCTCTTTACTAATGGCAATGTAATCTATTTGATTTTTATAATTGCCACATGGTGAAGTCCATGGATATTTGTGGATGCTCTTGTGCTGGAAAAGAGAGTACCTCCAATGACAAGATTGTTTGTTGAACAGAAATTTAA
>NC_090754.1:90366443-90371443 GCF_036898095.1 Palaemon carinicauda
CTACTGAAGCATTAGCAGCATTGCAACAGGTAAAATAAAAAATGGGTCTATATTAATCCCCAGCCTTACCTGTGCAGTCGTCATTGATGTTAACCAAAGTATTTGGGTTACTATTCATTATATGCCTTTTGAATATTATTTATTAGTCTTAATGTATTAGGCTAGGTTAAATTCTCGCTTACCTTTTGTTGCCTCCGCCAAAATCAAATATTTTATGAAGGGTATGTATTCACCCATGTTTTTTTTCGTCTGTTTGTGAGTTTATTTGTTTGTTGTGAGCAACTTTACACAAAAAACCACTGTACTGGTTTTGACCAAACGTATCTGGTCGTATTGGGTGAATGAATCGGTAACCTTTTGGATAAAGTGCATCAAAGTACAAGTATGCAGCAGTACTTTGAACATAATTACAATACTAAGTAAATGGTAAATTATTTGTTAGTTTATTTTGCATTACGCAAAAACCTACTGAACCAATTTGAACAAAACTTGAAGGACATGTGAAGTATGACCCAAGTACAAATCCATTCAATTTTGAAGAGAATAATCTTAAGTACAAGTACGCAGTGGAGTTAAGAGAATAATAAGACTGCTTGGCGTGGCGAAAATCATGTTTCTACTGGGCGCAATTATAGTTTTGTCTGTCATCGTTGTTGGCAAATTGCTACTCCCATTACTGCTGCTTCATGTTCTCCGCCCTAGCAAAATCAACGATGTCACTACTGTATAGCAGTAAGGCTACATTGATATCTTTTGACGTCATCACGCAAATTTCTCTCTCTCTCTCTCTCTCTCTCTCTCTCTCTCTCTCTCTCTCTGGATTTGGGCAAACAACAAAAATAGATTAGAATAAAACAAAAAATAATCCTGTGGTGTTCTATTAATAAGGACAGCATCATCAGCATACTCTCAAGTCTGCTAATTTCCTATCACCAAACCAGTTCAATTCCTTTTCCACCATCTCCAAGTGTTCTACACATTACAAAATCCATGAGGACGATAAACAACATAGGTGACAACACATTCCCTTGGAGTACTCCTCTGTTTACTGGAAATTTATTTGACGGGACTTCCATTAACATTAACTTTGCACTTGCTATGCTCATGAAGAGAATCAAATTCACATATTTCAGAGCAATTCCTTAATAACGCAGGACTCTCCACTAAATTGGCTGATGCACTTTATCAAAGGCTTCTTCATAGTCCATAAATGCCATCAAAAGTGGATTTCTACATGTCTCAAAATGAAATTTTGGTCAGTACAATTTTCTGCCTTTTCTAAATCCTGCTTGTTCATCTCTCAGATTTTAATCAACTTTCTCTCCAATCTTTTTAGAATAAGCATACTATATTTATAACAACTAACATAAGTGTGAGGCCTTTGTAATTAATGCAATCGGTTGGGCTTCCTTTTTTTGTCATGTTCACCAACACTTGTAAACTCCCATTCATCAGGTTTTGCCTCTTCATGCCACATTTTACAAAATAATCTTGTAAGTAGTCTGGGAGTCACTTCATTTTCAGCAAGTATCAACTCAGCAGTTATTCCATCGTATCAAGGGGCTTTCCATCTTTTGAGATTTTTAATGATAGCTTCGACTTCAAACACACTGAATTCATTCATGGGCACATCAAGGTCTTCATCAGCTTCAGGTATGTGAATCAAATTATTCCCTTTATATCTCCTATTCATGACCTCACTAAAGTGTTCTGTCCAACGTTGTCTCTCTATCTTCTGTTGTTATAACAGATCCATAGTTCTTTTTGATAGGTATATGCTTCTTCTTTGCCCTATCTGCTTTACTGTCAAAATATTCTCTCGTCATTCTTGGGATTTTTTTTTTTTTACCTCACTATCAATACTGGATTACTTAGCATGCTCTACCTTGTAATTTTCATTACTTCCTCGAAAATTTTCAACAATAAATTTCTGTCTTTGTTTCCTTTTTTATAGTATACCACGTATCATTTGATATCCATGTCTCTCTCATTGTAACTGCATGTCCCAAAACTTCACTACCAACTGACCGATATATGTTCTTAATATCATACCATTCTCAATTAGTTGTCTGCCCTTCGTCTATCAAAGTCTAACCGATTCCTACATTCAATTGCAAAGGTTTCTCTGTGTTCTTCTAGAAGCTTAATTGTATCAAACCTAGGTATTCTACTTACCTTTCTGTTGGGTGCTTTCAGTTTTAATTTTCAGTGTGGCAATGAGGAGCTGGTGATCACTACCAATATCTGTACCTCTATAGCTTCTTACATTTGTCCGAGCCCTTCTTCTCTCTGTATTAATGGTAATGTTATCTATTTGATTTTTGTAACTGCCACATGGTGAAGTCCATGTATATTTGTGGATGCCCTTATGATGGAAAAGAGTACCTCCAATGATGAGATTGTTTGTTAAACAGAAACAAATGAAATGTGCTCCATTTTCATTTGCAACTTCGCCAAGGCCCTCAACACTCATCACATTCTCTATACCTTGATTGTTCCTTTCAACTTTAGCATTGAGGTCGCCAATCACAATTTTCATATCTCTCTCTAGGATCTCATCTATTACACTCTGCAGTTGTTCATTGTATTCATCTTTTCCTTTCTTCAAGGGAATCATTTGTTTGGTACATGGCAAACTTTGACTCTCATATTGCGCTACCTTGATTTAAACTTTGCAAGTAACAATGTGACATTTACACCTTTTCACTCAGTTAAAGCCTTTTTTTGCTCTTAATTCCCTCTTCATTCCTTTCCCTTTTCTTCTAACTCCATCTGTTTTTTCCTGGATACACACACACACACACACACAAACACACACACTCACACACATATATATATATGTATATATATATATATATTCATATATATATATATATATATATATATTGCCTTAGTATAATGTTTCTTTACCAATCCCCTTACAAACATGTATCACTTAGGGCCAAGATATCCAAACTATATTTCATAAATTCATTCTCAATTTGCTGTAACTTCCCAATCTGATTTATGGTTCTAACCATTCCCATAACCCATTTTCAATTTTTCTTTAGTGTTTATAAACCGGGATATTCTTAGACCCCCGCTACGCCCTGGACTGTGGGGCCATTCTGTCATCTTCTCTTTCCATTATCAAAAACTCTCTTTTCAGCACCTCTGATTTTGATCTAGATTATTCTAGTAGCTTCCTCTATGTTTCTTGATATATCAAAATATACTCTATCGACGAAAGAAGTCTGGAAAGTTTTGGTAACTCATTTGGATATAGAGTAAAGAAAACAGGGCAGAGAAAACTTTGAGAGCTATGCTTGCCTTTGTTCAGACGGAGAGAGAGAGAGAGAGAGAGAGAGAGAGAGGAGAGAGAGAGAAAGAGAGAGGAGAGAAGAGAGAGAGAGAGAGAGAGAGAGTAGCCCTCTCGATGACAAATGAGACAGGGTATAGGATATCTTTGTTACTCTGAGAGGACAATATGGATCCTAAAAGAGGACTGTGGAGTGATGGGAAATGAAGGGGCTTTTGTTTTGGGAAAAGGGGCAATTATGGAAGTGAAAGGATGGATGTAAAATAAACAGAAAAATTACGAAGTTACCTTTGTGTCTATCATTGAAAACCAATATTTAAACAAATCAGGGAATTTTGATTTCGTTACTTGGGGTAACAAAATATTGATATTTCAAGAGGATTTCTTCGATATAGCATTTGGAACACCATTAATTGCGTAAGGAAATGTCGAGTGGTGAGTAAGAAACAATCTGGTTGACAATAAAAACATCCGTGTTGTTCCTCTCTCTCTCTCTCTCTCTCTCTCTCTCTCTCTCTCTCTCTCCAAAATACAAAATTATGCATTTTTCTTTCATATCTGATTTAACCTTTGTAGAATATTTGCTGGTTTCATATCAGTTTATGACTTTCTCTCTCTCTCTCTCTCTCTCTCTCTCTCTCTCTCTCTCTCTCTCCCAAAATACAAAATTATGCCTTTTTTTTCATATCTGATTTAACCTTTGTAGAATATTTGCTTGTATATCAGTTTATGACTTTCTCTCTCTCTCTCTCTCTCTCTCTCTCTCTCTCTCTCTCTTCAACTATTATGCTCTTTTCTTCCTTATCCGACTGAACAACTCAAAATTATCTGCTGATTTCATAATAGTTTATCATCTCTCTCTCCTCTCTCTCTCTCTCTCTCTCTCTCATGCAAGCACACATGCACATTTTTTCAATATCTGATTTAACTTCTGTAGAATATTTGCTAGTTTCATGCAGTTTATGACCTCTCTCTCTCTCTCTCTCTCTCTCTCTCTCTCTCTCTCCTCCAATGACACTGGTTCACTGGGAACAACTGGGATTTGGAGAAGGGCCCAAACAAATATGTCCGAGTGATTCACAATGATTTTGCTGAATCTTCTCTTCACGGATGTTTTTATTTGCCTGAAGCCGGTTACTATTTTTCCTCTTGTTCTTAAAGACGAGGCTAGGTTTACTCTTATCCTCATCAGGAGAGATACGAACAATAGTGCATTATCTTATTCATGTACTTGGTTCATTATGTGATTCTCTTTTTCCATTATATGAGAGAGCTTCAAAAACTTATCTGAAGTTTGGACTGAATCAAAGGCTTTCTCATATAACGTTTTAGTTTAGTTTGTCACGTTTTATAGTTTCTGAGAGAGAGAGAGAGAGAGAGAGAGAGAGAGAGAGAGAGAGAGAGAGAGAGATAATAATTCTCTTTTTTCATTATATGAGAGAGCTTGACAAACTTATCCGAAGTTGGGACTGAATCAAACGCCTTCTCATATAACGTTTTAGTTTAGTTTGTCACATTTATAGTTTCTGAGAGAGAGAGAGAGAGAGAGAGAGAGAGAGAGAGATAATAATTCTCTTTTTCATTATATGAGAGAGCTTGACAAACTTATCCGAAGTTGGGACTGAATCAAACCGCCTTCTCATATAACGTTTTAGTTTAGTTTGTCACGTTTATAGTTTCTGAGAGAGAGAGAGAAGAGAGT
>NC_090754.1:90378943-90388943 GCF_036898095.1 Palaemon carinicauda
AGGTAAGTCTTTCAACACATATCCGTTTTCGTTTGTTTAAGCAAACAAAAGGAAAATTAACGCTAGTGACTAATATGCAATTTTTGTTGTTTTCCCAAAACATTATTTTAATTTCTTGCGTCACAATCAGGTGTTGAAGTAGGAAAAATGCATGAACTGTGTCATGCATACAAATTATTATTATTATTATTATTATTATTATTATATTATTATTATTATTATTATTATTATTATTATTATTATTATTATTAGCCAAGCTACAACCCTAGTTGGAAAAGCAAGATGCTACAAGTTTTATTCCAGCTGTTACCAAGTTGTGGAATGAACTTCCTAAACAACTTCGTTATTATACATTAATGGAATCTATACATTCCGTTTACTGCAGTGCGTAAATGTGTTTTTCAAAGTTTTATATCATAGATTTTCTCAATATTGTTTCTTACGTAGCACTAGGATGTTGTTCCTATAATTACAATATTTCTAAATTGCCTATTAATTGAAGAGATTAAAAAATCTGGAAATTATTAATATCACTATAGTTTGTTTTTATTAGTTAAATTATTACTAGATGGGCTATTTTCCCTGTTGGAGCCCCTGGGCTTATAGCATCCTGCTTTTCCAATTAGGGCTGTAGCTTAGCATTTAATAATAATAATAATAATAATAATAATAATAATAATAATAATAATAATAATACCATTTGACAAAGCATTACACGTAACACCCGTAGAGTTATTTGTTTTTATTCTCAATTTCACAAGTCTCACTGAGCTGGGAAATCATAAAAGCTAAAAAACACACTGTTGAACTGAAGGTTATTGATTCACTCGTAATAAGAGTAGCGTTAGTTGAGAAAAAATCGTCAGCTGGAGGGAATCACTTCTGTGAGAGGTCTTTTTTTCAGGTGATTCACCTTTCTAGTTATTGTGGCCACATCTCCAAGGGCTAAATCATTCCAAGTTTTGTCTTAGGGCAATTCATTTTCTGTTGTGAGAGAGAGAGAGAGAGAGAGAGAGAGAGAGATGGGCAATTCATTTTCTGTTGTGAGGGGTTATTGCTGTTTAAGGTATCACTGTGAACGAGAAAATCGCGTAAAAAATAATTGTATATTTGCAGATATCTTAAAAAGATAAATGAAATTATTAGAGAATTTGGAAAAGACGATAAAAGAAAAATTCACGAAAGAATGACAAATAATGACAAACTTACAATGAGATATTATGGAGATTAACGAGTAAGTAATAATTTGTTATAAACGAGCTTTGAAATACATTTAGGTACAGGGAAATTATCTATAATGCAATATAGGGAATAAAATCCTGTATACAGAGAGAGAGAGAGAGAGAGAGAGAGAGAGAGAGAGAGACTGGTGGTTAAGCTTTCTTCTGTTTTAACATTATTTTTATTATTGAACAATCAATATTTCGTTGACCACGTTTACGGATACTAATATAAATGTTTTGATTTGTTCAGATGAAAAAAAAAAATTAACAAATAGTAATGATAATAGGTAGACATATACTGTATATAGATTACTGGTTCTAATTACTTTTCACAGGAAAAAATTTGTTTTTTCCTGTATTGTCTACCTCTCAACAATTATTGATTTGAAGTAATTTTTATTACGATTGCAAGATGGCATGAACATCATTATAGTTCAGTAATGCAACTCTCTCTCTCTCTCTCTCTCTCTCTCTCTCTCTCTCTCTCTCTCTCTCCTAATTCGTTGTAAATTTCAGTGTGTTGATAACAAAACTTCATTTCCGACGTATGAGAGAGAGAGAGAGAGAGAGAGAGAGAGAGAGAGAGCACTAGCCTAAGCAGGAAATGGTTGTTAAAATCACTGTTTACCAAACATTTCTTTCTGTTTATTTATTTACAATTTATTATAATTACAATTTCAAAGCACACAGAGTTATTCGTTCCAATGTAATGCCGGTATTGTCGTCAAAAATGTCAGTACGACTGAAACTGCCATGGTAGGATCTTCACTGAAGACATATGACAACTGAAGTGAAGAAAAATAAATGATCAATAGAAAAGAAAATAGTATTTTTTTCTGTTGATGTCTGCATTCACCTGTTTTCCTTTATTTTGTTTTTCTATCATTCTTTTCCTGGGGGGCGTTGCATCAAGAATGTTTCTGCTTGCGTCAGTTGTTTCTCATTTATGACTGGCTGAGGTTGAATCATCTGACCCGTAATGTTTACATATCCGAATTCAAATGTGGCAGTTTCCTTGGATGTATTCATAGCGTGCGCGTGTATTAAGGGCGTGAGTGTGCGGGTGTGTGTGTATGTGAGTATGTTATTCTTGGAGTGGAAAGACCCGCTGTGAGAACGGAAAGTTCCACTCTCCCGACCACTGAGGAGAAGGGAACGCGAAACATCCACGACCAATGAACGGGCTCGAAGAGAACGCGGGGAAGCAAACGCTAGCCAATGGAAACGCTCGGAAAACACGGCCACGTCAGCCAATTAGCGTTCGCTGAAGTTTAATGTGCAACGTCTTGCGTGTAGAGTTTTCCACTATTGTTTTTCTCTTTATTGCTTTTGTTTATTCCCTCTCATATTTCATCAATTACGGATTTATTACGATGTTCAAGAAAGTAGGAGATGGTGGTCAGCTGGGAATATTTGAATCAAGTGACTTGTTTATTTCAAGTGTAGGACATTCCAATTAGGTAATACTACAGTAATAATGATTTTTTCGACATTTCATACTTTGGGAACAAAATCTCTCTCTCTCTCTCTCTCTCTCTCTCTCTCTCTCTCTCTCTCGGAAATATGATACAACTGTAACAACTCTCTTTCTCTTTCTCAAGAAAAAATGAAACAACTGTCTCTCCAGAACATAGGATAAAAATTATACAACTCTCTCTCCTCTCTCTCTCCTCTCCTCTCTCTCTCTCTCTCTCTGAAATATGATACAACTGTAACAACCCTCTCTCTTTCTCAAGAAAATATGATTCAACTCTCTCCAGAAAATATGATAAATATGATATAACTCTCTCTCTCTCTCTCTTCTCTCTCTCTCTCTCTCTCTCTCTCGAAAATATGATACATCTGTAACAATACTCCATCTATCTCAAGATTATATGATACAACTCTCTCTCTCTCTCTCTCTCTCTCTCTCCTCTCTCAATTTAGTCTTGGATGGCTTCTGTAAAACTTGTAGCCTACCGTATGCAGCAGAAGCGGTGTTACACTTATGTTTTTACTGGACAAACCTTGTTCTTAAGTTACCACTTCTATTAAGTATTACAGTTCACTTTGTAATATATGTATGAGGTAAAGTTAGTCACTTGTTATGTAGAACCTCATTTTTTGTAAAATATTAGATGGTAAAAAAGAAAGAATACAGTATCATAAGATCACAGTCAAATTATGAAAGAAGATGTAGGCCTATTTGTGATATGAATTCAAAGTTATTACTTCTCTCTGTATTTCTAGTTTTATGTATAAAACAAATGTAAATTAGGATCATGATCTCGATACTTGCAATAAATTATTATAGGCCATAATTATGTAGTCAAGGCTACATAGACCTATAATCGTGTAAAAGATATTTGGCCGTTGGACCAGGGGCTTTTTCAGAATACTTCGTGTCAAATTCAAAATACTGTGGACATCTCATCCTCTGAGAGAAGAACCCAATCATCATATCCCCAAAAGCATATTATGCTCTCAAATGCTCGAAGCTAACCATTGTTTGTATTATAACTTTTAAGAAAGAGACCATAACCTCAAGCAGCAGAGTTGCTGATGAACGATTTCGTATTAACAATGGGTTTCGTGAGTGTAAAAGACAGTCAAAGGGACAACAGAAAGTCGTTGGAATTTACGTGAGCATATCCCCTGTTAGTAAGGCGCATTGGCAACAGATGGCGCTGATAACTTCGGTTTTAAATGATATAATCAAATTATATCCATGGATAAATTTCAAACAAAATAGAATAAGATTTTTAAGGTCACCAAAGTGTATTATTATTATTATTATTATTATTATCTATATATTAATGCAATAGCATATGTTATTTATTTTGTGTCACGTTTTAAAGAAAACGGAAATAATTTCATGGTATACCTCTTACTATTCATATTAGACTTTGATTACTTAACCAAAGCACATCTTATGTAGTTTCCCCCAATTTTGTCTTTAGCACCTGACTCTTTTTTAAATATTAGACAAAAAATTGAGTTCTATCTTTTTCCATAACCATAACCTAGATTATAAAATCAATCACGGGACATTTTATTCAATCATGTATAGGTTAGGAACAAGATAATTAATATTGAAAATATCATTTCGTGTAATTTACACGGGCTCCACTAGTTATTATTATTATTATTATTATTATAATTATTATCATCAGCTAAGCTACAACCCTAGTTGGAAAAGTAGGTTGCTATAATAAGCTCGAGGACTTCAACTGGGAAAATTTGTCCAGTCAGGAAAGAAAATAAGAAAATAAGGAATAGTGTGCTTGCAGTGTATCCTCAAGCAAGAGAATGCTAAGAGAAATTTCATAGTCCTGAGAGGTATGTCAAGAGATACTCCAAATACTTGCTAAAGTTGAAATTTAAAGGCATGAAAACGAATGTTCTGAATATATAGAATTTTTTTTAAGAAAAGGAAGAGGACTTGCATGTATACATTACTCAAATCAAATCAGAATTTTCTTGAAAACAATTACACAGACTCAAGAAATGACCAACATGTGGGCTTAAAAAGCAATGCCGTAAAATAGAACTTTGGAAGCCTTTAGAGAAGTTAAAGGTGATAGAAAGAAGTTCTGAAAGATCAAAATAAAAGTTTAATGGTAAAAGATTGGAATTCTGATCGACCGAAGATAATTCGAAAGGTAATAGAGCCGAGTGCTTAAGGCTCAAAAAGAAAGTTTGATGGTAATAAAATGGAACTGTAAAAGACCAAAGAGAAATTTTGAAGGTAATAGAATGGAATTATGAAAGTCTAAAGAAAAAGTTTAAATAAAATAGAACGATATGGAATACTGAAGAGAAAGTTGAAGGCAACAAAATGGGATTCTGAAAGAACAAAAAAGAAAGTTTAAAGGTAATATAACGGAATTCTGAAAGACTAAAAAGAAAGTCTAAACATGCTAGAAAAGAATTCAAGAAGACCAAAGAGAAACTTTAAAGGTACTGTTAGTAAAAAATGAATTCTGAAAGATCACAAAAAAAATTTTAAATACCCGAACGAAAGTTTAAAGGCATGATAATGAATTCTGAAGACTAAAGTGGGGAAGGTGTAAAGGTAAAAGAATGGAACTGTAAAGACAAATGTGAAATTTTAAGATAATAACGTAAAGTTCTGGCAGACCAAAGAGAAAGTCTAAAGTTAATAGAGTGGAATTCTAGAAGACCAAAGATAAAATCTAAAGATAATAGAATGGAAATCTGAAAGACCAGAGATAGAATCTAAAGAATGGAATTTTAAAAGACCAAAGATAAAATCTAAATATTAAAGAATGAAATTCTAAAAGACCAAAGATAACCTCTAAAGGAAACAGAGTGGAATTCTAAAAGACCAAAGATAAAATCTAAAGGAAACAGAATGGAATTCTAAAATACGAAAGATAAAATCTAAAAATAATAGAATGGAAATCTGAAAGACCAAAGATGAAATCTAAAGAATGGAATTCTAAAAGACAAAAGATAAATTCTAAATATAAGGGAATGGAATTCTAAAAGACCAAAGATGAAATGTAAAGGAAACAGAATGGAATTCTAAAGACCAAAGATAAAATCTAAAGATAATAGAATGGAAATCTGAAAGACCAAAGATAAAATGTAAAGGAAACAGAATGGAATTCTAAAGGACAAAAGATAAAATCTAAAGAATGGAATTCTAAAAGACAAAAGATAAATTCTAAATATGATAGAATGGAATTCTAAAAGACAAAAGATAAAATCTAAAGGAAACAGAATGGAATTCTAAAAGACAAAAGATAAAACCTAAAGGAAACAGAATGGAATTCTAAAAGATAAAATCTAAATATAATAGAATGGAATTCTAAAAGACCAAAGAAAAAGTTTAAATGGGATAAAATTAAATTCTAAATTACCAAAGAGGAAACCTAAAGGTAACTGAATGGAGTTCTAAAATTCCAAAGAAAAACTGAAAAGGTAATTTAATAAAATTCTAGAAAACTGAACGGAAATTTTAAAGATCGTATAACAAAATTTTAGAATACCAAAGACAAAGTTTAATTCATAACTCTTTAGCTTAGCATTCAATAATAATAATAATAATAAATAATAATAATAATAATATGGTGAGCAGCTTTTCTAGGAGAACACTAAAAATTCTAACTAATATTGGTTAGTGCAATAGCTTCTGTCCCATGGTCTTCTATTGTCTTGGGTTAGAGTTCTCTTCCTCTCTTTTTCTGTAGTTTTTATTCTCTATATATATGAAAGATATATTTTAATGTTATTACTGTTCTTAAAATATTTCAATTTATAGTTCATTATTTGTAGATTATTTATTTCCTTGCTTCCTTTCCTCACTGGCTATTTTTCCTTGTTGGAGTCGTTGGGTTTGTAACATCTTGCTTTTCCATCTGGGCTGTAGCTTAGTTAATAATAATAATAATAATAATAATAATAATAGTGTGTAGCAAAAAGAGGTATTAGACCTTCATACCAAACACAAGTGTTTTGAGACCTGCAAACCTCCGCCAATGTGCCCATACCAGAATCTAAGTCTCCAAATGTAATCTTTGTTTCCAGTCACAAAACCAGCCTTATGTAAAAGCAAATTTGGATTCCACGTATAACGTTTCCAGTAATGAAACAAACAGAATGTTGGAGGCGATACAGTCCAACGAATATTTCCCCCCGGCCGGTTCCCTTCTCTCTCTCTCTCTCTCTCTCTCTCTCTCTCTCTCTCTCTCTCTCTCTCGTGGTTTTGTTCCGTAATAACCAAGAAGAATCATTTTTTTTTCTGAAGTAGAATCACCAATACAATTCTTTTGGGTTGTTTCTTTCTTTATCAAATCCACAATTTTGTTGGTATCAGTTTGATTATTATTATTATTATTATTATTATTATTATTATTATTATTATTATTATTATTATTATTATTATTATTATTCAGGTTTTGTAAAATTAAAAACATACATTTGTACAATGAAAAACATTGTTAAAAGACATGAGAAACAATACGATAATCTAAAAATATAAATAGTAATTGAAACACTTTTCTGCTGAAAGCAGAGTTATCTAGGTTTAAATTTAGTTTGAGTTTTTCTATGTAAAATTTTTCTAACAATCTCAACTCTGTCTCAAATCAACTTTACATAAAATACTAAAATCAAGATGATCAAAATTGGTGTTACAAACTCCATGGCAAGGATCTCTTATTGAGGACTGAGGTGGCTTACCCAATGGTTGAAGGGTCCTCGAACTAATGCCTCCATGTTCAAAGGTTCTGGTAGACAATTGTTGTTTGTACAATTGTATGTTTTTAACTTTACAGAACCTGGTGATGGACAACTGTCCGAAACGTTGTAATAAAGGTGATTGAATGGTGGATGATGTTTTGATTCGTACCAGCAATATTATTATTATTATTATTATTATTATTATTATTATTATTATTATTATTATTATTATTATTATTATTATTATTATTATTATTATTATTAGCTAAGCTACAATGCTGACCATCCTTTACATTCAGATCTCCCTGGACAATTCTATCCCTGTTCGTAATACTAGGCAGGCAGTTAATTCTAATAGCCAGGCCTTCTCCATCATGAGGCTCAATACTACACAGTATTCTAGAAGTTTTGTTCCAGCTGTTACCAAGTTGTGGAATGATATTCCTAATCGGGTAGTTGAATCAGTAGAACTTCAAAAGTTCAAAGTTGGAGCAAATGATTTAATGTTGACCAGGCTGACATGAGTCTTTTTATAGTTTATATATGACATATCTGTTTTTGACGTTGTTAATAGTTTATATAGGACATATCTGTTTTGGCATTGTTACTGTTTTTAGAATGATATATTGTTAATTTATTCTCATCATTTATTTATTTCCTTATTTCCTTTCCTCACTGGGCAATTTTTCCCTATTGGAACCCTTGAGCTTATAGCATCTTGCTCTTCCAACTAGGGTTGTAGCTTGGCTAATAATAATAATAATAATAATGATAATGATAATAAAAGAAGAATGGTAAAAGACCAAGGGCTATTACTCTGATTCCAAAGACAGCTAAAATAATCACAGGACGGTTTGGAATGACCGTGTTTAATTGTCAGAATGACTGAGGGAGCTCAGAATAGACACCAGGCTCTTACGTTAACGTATTTCTTAGAAGGATTTAATTCTTCGGAGACTTGTGTTAGGACAAAGACTCGCTCGGCTACCGGACATTCCAATTTTGGCACAGTTAGACATATTTAGTTGTTTGTTACTGGTGTAAGCTTTGAAGCAAATTACTTAAATGCTAAATCAAATTCATAGAGAGAGAGAGAGAGAGAGAGAGAGAGAGAGAGAGAGAGAGAGAGAGAGAGAGACTTCTCTTTTCTTGTTCATTACGTTTTATATATCTTCCCAACGGAAATTTCATCCTTTTCTACTTTATTCATTATAATTTTCGACCCTCATTTGAGAAGAAACCTTTTGAGCCCACAAAGGCACCTGATGTCTCTTAGTCATTCAAATGGCGCATCCAGTGGCTTCGTCCTCTCTCTCTCTCTCTCTCTCTCTCTCTCTCTCTCTCTCCTTCTTCTTCTTCTTCTTCTTCTTCTTCTCAAACGCGACAAATAAAGGCACGGTACGCTATTTCTCTCGCCATTGTGGTTGACCTGTGCAGCTTACCATAGATAAACTGAGACTAAACAAAGCTCCTGCTATATCGCAGCTGTGTGCTATAATCTTTAAAAAACCACCGCAGTTTCTGTGGTGCCGCTTTATTATTATTATTATTACTAGCCAAGCTACAACCCTAGTTGGAAAAGCAAGATGCTATAAGCCCAAGGGCTCCAACAGGGAAAACTAGTCCTGTGAGGAAAGGAAATAAGGAAATAAATAAATTATGAGAATAAATTAACAATATATCATTCGAAAAACAGTATCAGCGTCAAAACAGATATGTCCTATATAAACTATTAACAACGTCAAAAACAGATAAGTCATATATAAACAATAAAAAGACTAATGTGCACACATATCTGCGTTGGCAAAGCGCATAGGGTGAGGTAGCTTCAAAGAAACATAAATTATATATATATATATATATATATATATATACATATATATTTCCGTTCAAGCTCCCATTATTCCTCTATCTATACGCTCAGCTCTCCCCATTCCTTGGGTAGGTGGGGGGGGGGGAAGGGTGTAGTCCTACACTAGTGAGTGGGGGCTGCATGTGCGTTTGTGTGCATATCCATATATTTAACAGTCATTTTGACGGGATCCGGTTCACTAGTTTTATGATAACTATACTTTCTACTGTAATCTCTCTCCCCTTTGACGGACCGCGTACACTAGTTAAGAGACAATTACCAATAATACCCTTTTAATGTATCTAATCCATTTACCTTCAGTGGGGAGTGCAAGGTTGCACAAACATAATTTGATACGTTGCGGCAAAAGACATTCGCTTGCAAATTCGAAAGATCGAAGGGAGCAGGGTTGCCAGGTTTTTGTAAATGAGAAAAGGCCAACGTCTGATCAACTGCAGCTTTAAAAGGCCAGCCTAATAGTGGAAAAAAGGCCGAAAATATAGCATTTAAGCCTAACTACTTTCAAAAAGGCCAAATTTAGGTATCTAGCACGAAAATACCAAATTTGGATTTTTTTGGCCCGAAAAAGGCCAACCTGACAACCCTGGAAGGGAGAGAGAGAGAGAGGCAACTTGAAAAGTGCTCTCGTATGCTCTTTGTCCTCGCTCTCTGAAAACAACATCGAATAGGCACATCAAAATAGCTTTCGCTTGAATACGTTCAGCTAGTAAACACATTA